>NC_081414.1:763635412-763906482 GCF_030272615.1 Cryptomeria japonica
GTTATATTACTGAAGTATATGTTACCGAGGTTGAATCTGATGTTTTTATGGAAGATTAAGTTTGTATGATTCAACCCCCCCCACCTTCTCATCTTGTTGGCTATTGGTTTTGTACTTATATTAAGTATCAGAACTATCAATTGGTATCAGAGCTTTGGACTCTGGTAGGAAAGTTTAAAGGCACTTGAGTTAAAGATCCAAAGATGTATAAGAGGGATGCACCGAAGCTGAACAAGTCAAGTTTCTCTACATGGCAGAAAATGATGAAGCTACATGTATCAAGAGTTGGAGAATATGTTGTATACTATTTGGAGAATGATTTTGTCACACTGAGCACCTATCCATTAACTATGGAACAGATAAAGGTGAAGCAAGAACATATTCAATCAATGATTTAAATAACATCTACATTGACCGACTCAGAGTTTAATGATCTAGAAGGTTGGAAGTATGCAAAGGCAATCTGGGATAAGCTCATATTAGTACATGGAGGAGATGAACATGTTCAAAGAGCAAAAGTAGATAGTCTAAGAGGAAAACTTGAATCTATGAGGATGAATGAAGGTGAGAACATAACTCAGTATAGTACAAGACGAAAGAAGATTGTCAATCAAATCAAAGGAGTAGGTGGAACTATTGAAGAAAAGGATATAACAAGTAAGTTGTTAAGAACCTTTCTACTAGCTTATGCAATCTGAGTCTTTGCAATCAATGAATTGAGGTATGTACCTAATATGCTAGTTTCTTTAGATACCACTATTGGTAAGCTACATGCATTTGAGTTAAGTAATTTTGATAAAAATGGATCTTTGTTAAATAAAGTTGAATTTGCATTTAGTTCTTTTCATCTTGATGAATATAATGATTTCAATGAAAGAAAGTATAAGTACTCTGAAGTAGATCACAGTGGAGCAAGTGAAAGATTTCGTAAGAACATGGAGGCAATACATAAACTGTATGAGGAAATCAGAAAGCCAAAAGAGTTTGAAGCACTATTAGCCAAAAGGTTACTGAGAGGCAAAGGTAAGTATAAAAGGAAAACTACCTTTGAAATGTTTCAATTGTGATAAGATAGGACATATGGCTTCTAACTGTCTTGACAAAGATTCTACTAAAAAGAGAGATTACCGAGATGACAGATAGAAAGATAATCATTACAGAGGACACTAAGACTTTAGAAGAAGAGATACAAAGACATGTTTAATAGCTAATGAGGAATCTAATGATGATAAATTACATGAGACTGATATAGAGGAAGTAGTTTATGTGGCTATCAAAGATGGATCAGATGAAGAAAGGTATGAAGAAAAAGTGCTAATATCTCACAAACACTAATGATTCTTGGATTATAGATAGTGGATGCTCACATCATATGATAGGAGATAAACACAAGTTTGTTATATTAGAAGATTATGATGGAGGCTATGTCAGATTTGGTAATCATGCACCATGTCCGGTAAAAGGTAAAGGATCTATAACACTTCTTGATAATGCAATATGCAATGATGTTTATTAGGTTGAAGGTTTGAAATACAATTTGTTGAGTGTAGCATAGCTAAATAACACAGGTTACCAAATAGAATTTCAGAAAGGAATTGTCAAAGTTCATGACAAGAATGGAAAGTTAGCTGCTACCGAGACACAAACAAAAGGTAACACATTTCACCTTGACTCAACTCAGAATAAGTGTTTGCATGCAAAGATAGATAATACCTAGTTATGGCATAAAAGGTTTTGTCATGTAAATTTTGATAATCTGATCAAAATAAGTAAGAAGCACCGAGTAAGAGGTCTACAGAGTCTTGAAAAACCTGAGCATGCTATGTGCCAAGGATGCCAGATGGGTAAGATGACAAGATCAAGCTTTACAAGTAAGTCTTACACTTCTAAGGGAATATTAGATCTAGTACACACTGATCTTTGTGGTCCTATGAAAGTTCAAAGTTATTATGGTGATAAATATTTTATATTATTTGTGGATGACTATTCAAGGATGATGTCAGTAATATTTTTAAAAGAAAAATCAGAAGCTTTTCAAATGTTTAAATGGTACAAGGAAAGAGTTGAAAATGAAACAGGAAGACAACTAAAATGTCTTAGATCAGATAGAGGAGGAGAGTTCACATCTGATGAATTCAACTTATTTTGCAATGATCATGGTATTAAAAGACAAGTCTCTGCACTGAGAACTCCACAGCAGAATGGAATAGCTGAGAGAAGAAACATATCTATTGTGGATTGTGCTAGAACACTGATGATTGAAAAGAAGGTGCCACAAACATTTTAAAGAGAAGCAATAACCACAGCAGTTTACACCTTGAACCAAGTTCAATTGAAGAAAGGTACTTTAAAGACACCATATGAAATATGGTATGATAAGAAACCTAATGTAAGTTATTTTAAAATCTTTGGAAGTAGATGCTATGCTCTCAAAGATGATAGAAATGGCAAGTTTGATTAGAAAAGTGAAGAAAGAACATTTATAGGTGATTCTTCTAGAAGCAAAGCATTTAAATGTCTGATCAAATCATCTAACAAAATAGTAGAAAGTGAAAATGTGAAAATTGATGAATTTGCAAAAGGAAATTCCAAGGAACCAGAAGACTATGATGAATTTGTCTATGTTCAACCGAGAAGTCTTACCGAGAAGACTGTTGAAGAAAATGAAGAGAATATCTAGTTACTGAGTGATGAAGAAGATCATATAGAGCCTACCGAACCTGTATAAGCTAAGTATGTCAGAAGACATCATGCACCAAGTCAGATTATAGGAGATAAGGATGATCCAGTGATGACAAGGAACAAACTGAGACAAAACACATGTTTGATATCTGAATCTGAACCAAGAATAGTAAAAGAGACATTTAACAGTGAAGATTGGATAAATGCTATGATAGAAGAGATTGATAAAATCAAGAAGAATGACACATGGACACTAATCCCAAGACCAAAGGACAAAAATGTAATAGGTACAAAGTGGATTTTCAGAAACAAACTAAATGAAAATGGAGAGGTCACTCGAAACAAGGCAAGACTAGTTTGCAAAGGTTATGCTCAAGAAGAAGGAATTGATTATGGTGAAACTTTTGCACCTATTGCTAGACTTGAAGGAGTAAGAACATTGTTGGTCTATGCTGCTTTCAAAAACTTCAAGGTATATCAAATGGATGTCAAATCTGCATTTCGTAATGGAATATTAGAAGAAGAAGTTTTTATTGAAGAACCTAAAGGATTTGTTGAAGATAATAATAAAGATCAGGTATGTAAATTGAACAAAGCTTTATATGGTTTGAAACAAGCAGCTAGAGAATGGTATGAAAGATTGCACTCTTATTTGATTAAGATTGCTTTTATAAGGACAAGTGAGAACATCAACATGTACATGAAGAATAATGATAATGAAATACTGATCTCAGCCATATTTGTTGATGATATTATATTTTGTGGAAATGACTCTCTATGCAAAAACTTTGGAAATGAAATGAGCAAAGAATTTGAGATGTCACTAATCAATGAGATAAAGTATTTTATAGGTTTACAGATACTGCAAATGAAAAATGAGATTTTCATTGATCAATCCAAGTACATAAAGGAAATCTTGAAGAAATTTGGAATGGAGGATTCAAAACCAGTAAGTACTCCTATGACTACCAACTGTAAATTATCAAAGAATGATGAATCTACATTTGTTGATGAGACACTTTACCGATCCATGATTGGAAAGCTACAATATGTTGTTCATAATAGACCAGACGTAGCACATGCAGTAGGTATAGTTGCAAGATTCTCTACAGATCCTAAGGAAACACACATGACAGTAATCAAAAGAATTTTTAGATACTTGAAAGGGATAGAGGATTATGGCTTAGTATATCAGAAAGGAAATGATTTTGATTTAAAAGTTTATACTGATGCTGATTGGGTAGGCAACATTGATGACAGAAAAAGCACAAGTGGAGGAGCTTTCTTTTTTGGAGAAAGGCTAGTGAGTTGGCTTAGCAAGAAACAAGGATTTGTTTCACAGTCAACAACAAAAGCTGAATACATTGCTGCAGCATTGAATTGTACTAACATTGCATGGATCAAACAATTGTTGGAAGGTATAAATCAGAAAGTTATCAAGCCAGTAACTATATTCTGTGATAATACTAGTGCCATTAATATTTCAAATAATCCTATTATACACTCTAAGACAAAGCACATCTCTATCAAATATCATTATCTTAGAGAAGAAGCTCAAGAGAAGAAAGTGGTGTTGGAGTATGTTAGCAAAAAGGAACAAATAGCAGATATCTTCACCAAGCCACTACCAAAGGACACTTTTGAATATCTCAGAAGTAAGTTAGGGGTCCTACCCCTATCTTCTATTCACTGATCGTGTTCGGTGAAAGCATCAATCCGATGACTCTATCAAATATCTTTTTGGGAGTTGATGTTGATTTATACACTTTAGGATGTTTTCTAAAGGTGTACAGGAATTATTACAGGAAATATTATAGACAACAAGAATTAAAGATAAAATGCTCTGACCGAGACTAAATTGATACACAAAAGTAGGAAATCACTTCATACAAACAGAAATTATGTTTTAGCTCTTTACTTTTTGGCATTGTTGTCAAAGGGGGAGAAGACTACTATAAAGGGGAGAAGACTGAGAGAAGACTGGAGATTGGAAAGAAAACTGAAGAAAATAGGAGAAGTCTAATGTATGGGGGAGAGAATTTCAACATTTTAGAATCACAACAATCTGAATCTTTTAATGTCAAATCAATTGGTTTTTCCATCAATGCCAAAGGGGGAGATTGTTGGCAATATAGCATTATACAGACAATGAAAGATTGTTGGCATTTCATAAGGATATTGAGAAGGTTGTTGATGATTATGGATATAATTGATGAAGGATGTTTACTGTCTTGATATTATTATTTTGTCATTGATGTCAAGTAATTGATTTTCTAATTCAGTATGATGTTGCCATATCTTGAGAAGTATGATTTGAAGATTATAAAGATGTCGGTAAAAGACACAGGAAAGAATATGATGAATAAGGGGATGAATAAGGTATTCAATGGGCAACTAGTACCGAGTTAGACAATGATGAGATCATGATGTTTTAGATTATTTTAACATCATACATATGTTGTAAATGTAAAGGATAATACTATACTATGTTATCAAGCAAAGAACCTAGTCGGTAAACCCTAAGGTTATCGCTATCGGTTAATGAAGGCGGAATGTCTACCGAGTGAAGTTTAGTATTCATCGAGTTGTTACCAAGTTGTAACCGAGCTATAATAGAATGCATTAAATGTTTGCATGCATTATTTAATGAAGGAAGCTGATGAGCTGGAACTGATTAAATGATTGATGAGCCATGGATGAAGTTTGTTAATGAATCTAAGGCAATGGAATGTCGACATGAAGATCTACAACTTAGATTGAACCGCAATACCCTGGCACAAGTTCCAAGACATATATGCAAGTTCCTAGGTGGAGTAAAATGTTTTCAGATCGAAAGATGCATTGAACCTGGACAAGATCGAAGATCTGATGGCTATGATTGATCATGGGAAATGTGATCAAGGAGATTAAGTGGTTACCTAGTTGTTTATAAATAGGAAACTATTGATAAATAATGTAGGCGGGCAAGTGTATGCACAAGGATGCTACATAGTGATTACCGAGCACAGAAGCTTGAAGACCTATTTGAATAACAGAGTATAGAAGCCCAGCAGATAGACAAGATTAGTTCTATGTCTAGATTGTATTGAACAAATAGGAATTTTCTTTAGCATTTTAGATGTGAAGTTGCAGATATATTTTACTACTGTTATTTTGTGAAAGTGACAGAAAATCTCTTAACCGAGTGGACTTAACAGTCTTATTTGTAAAACCCTCTAGCAAGGTGACATTCTGATTGAGTGTTTGAAATCCTTTAACAAGGTCACTTCTAACAAGGTGAAGATCCTAACAGATCTGAGGGAAATCACTTAACCGGGTCACATCTAGCAATGTGTTTGTAATCTTTAACAGGATTTGCTTTTAACCAAGCATACTCTAGAAGAGTATATTACTTAGTGGGTCTGAAAACCCACAGTGGTTTTTCCCTATTTGGGTTTCCATGTTAAATCTGGTGTTATGAGGTTTATGATGTTTATATGCTTTTAATTTTGCATGTTTAACAGTTTTGGTTATATTACTGAAGTATATGTTATCAAGGTTGAATCTAATTTTTTTATGGAAGATTAATTAGATCTGTACTTATATTAAGTATCAGAACTATCAGCACAAGATGTGCAAGATCTCAAGTAAACAATGCATGATGGCACTTTATCTTTGTGTGTTTGCATAAATAAAAAGCTACAATGCTAAGAAGAATAGAAATAGAAAGGAGAACCAAAATAGAGACATCATACTCAGAGAAGAAATCCCTAGACTTGAAACAACCAAGATATCCATAGAGTGCTAAAAAAGCAAAAAAATTGAAGAAAATATTCCTAGAATAGAATCTGGAAATAAAACCCATATGGCTTGAAAGTACATAGAACAAGCTTTCGAACTATATAAAAAATTCAAAAAATGGAGTTCGGATGCTCAAGTTATGTCTCCTAGAGTACAAAAAAGAACTTCTGGATTTGACAAAAAAAAAACCATCAAAAAAGAAAAATCAGAAGATCAAACCTCCAAATCTAGAGAGAGCTTGGAAAGAGCTTTCTGACGATATAATGTTTTTGAAAAAGTTACTCCGTATGACCAAGTTATGGCCAAAAGAAAAAAACCCCTCTTTTAGGGCATAAAAGGGTTAAAAAATATATATATATTTTGACGAAAATTTTCTGATGCATTTGCAAGTACGGCCGTATGGATTGTTGTGCCTTGTAAAGCATGCCAATGAAAAAATCATGGCCCAGATGCACTTGTCACCAAAATAGGTTGAATCATATATCAAAATGATTGGAAATGCCCTCCGAAAGCCAACAATGAGGTCTTTTTTTGCCAAAACTACTCTAATTTTGTTTTTTGAATGATTTTTGAGATGAATTTCTTGAAATTCATGCAAAAAAAGAGGTAAAACCAAAGAAAAAATTTCAGAACCCAAATTTGTCAAAATTTGACAAATTTTATATGGAAATGGGGGTTTTGGGGAATTCTGAGCTCAACTATGAGGTCCGTTTGAGAACCAGATGATCAGAAACAAACTAGTTACCTCGGATCCAATAAAAAACTTTGAAAAAACTTGAAACCCTCCTCCAAAAAATCTTTTGAAAAATCGGGAACAAGTAGTAGTAGATGTAGGCTCTGATACCATGAAGAAGTTGAGGAAATACAACTTCAGAGATCCCAAGAACACCTACATGCAAATATCTGTCACAAGAGAAGAATGAAGGCACATAAAGCAAAAAAGCATAAACGCTCTGAAGTAGAAAATTATCATTTAGAAAGAGAATCAATTAATGAAAAAGTACAATACAATCTTTATAAAAGGATAATAGCAACCCTAAAGGTCTGAAACCCTAAATAAACCCTAAAGGGATAAAGAGTATTTAATAATTAGAGTCTCTCACCTAAGATACAATCATGTTTATCAATTTCTTTCTTGGCCTCTTCCTCATCATATTCTCCCAACTCATCGAAGTCAATGGTGATAATTTTTTTCCATGGGTCATTTATTAGTTTTCCTAGCCTTAGAAGGGTTGATTTGGGAGTAGAGGATTTCAATTTGTTTGGGGTATTTTTAAGAAGCACAACCTCCAGCACTTTTTTAATAGGGTTATTTTTAGATTTTACCTTTAGGGTTAGGTTTAGGCTTGCTACAAGGTAGTTATTTAGATTCAATAAGTTCAATATGAACTAAGCTACGAGGGGCTTCCTTAAATTCACTAGGGTTTCCAATATAGGTGGCAAAGGAAAATTGGTAAAGGGTATAAATTAACCCTTGATGTAAATGGGGAGAGAACCCTTTATAAACATTAGCATATAAAGAAGTGAATATATAGAATGGTGGGTTAATTTTTTTTCCATGACAAATATAATTGAAAATCAAAAAGTGATAGCTTGGAATAGTAGAATAACACCCTTCCAAGGTAAGATATTTCATTACATGGAAACTCACTTCACCATTGCATATGAGGCCAGTAGGATGGATTGATCATAGACATTCTATAACACCTTCAGTATTTCACTTTTTTCAAAGAATTTCTTGAGAAATCATGTGTAGGCACCCAAAATTTTATTTTCCACTTTCTATCCTTCACATTTCAAATCAGTGGCTTCTACAATAATCTCACGGGTAACTACAAAACTGATGTTGCTAATGGTAATCATCCCCTTCTTCCAAGAGTTGTATAATTTAGTAGACAAATCCTTATTATAATCGTTCATGGCAAAGAAATAGGGGGCTCACCCTCACCTTATTAAAGAGACCCCACACTTCATCATTTTATTTTGACTCATTGCAATCCTTAGGTTCTGAACATTTTAGAGAACCCCCAATTATAATCTTTAGCCCAATAACAATTAGAAGAGATAAATGTGAAAAGAGAAATTTAGGCCCACAAAGATTTTCACAATCGAAAAAGGAAAAAATAGAAGAGTATTTAAGGTTAGGAGTGAGTAATAAAATGGTCTAGCTCACACACATGAAGTGACCCTTCCATAAATCATCATCCCCACAAATCCTTTCACCACTCATGGCAATGATAGCCAAATTAAAGCAAGGCTTATTTATAACATTCAAATCTTTAAAACATTAAACTCCCCCATTTTGAGAAGAATCATAATTATCATCCAACCTCAACCATGATCAATAAGCCATGTCAATATAACATACTTCATCCAAATTTGAATTTAAAAAATATAAGATCCTTTTCACCCCCTTTGAATAATATTCATTTGGATTACCATGGTGAATATTAAATTAAAAAAAGAATTAGTATCCTTTAGGCAAATCAGTCCCCTTTTCAAAGAGAGAATCACATTTAGAGTGGGATGAGGTTGGGGGAATGATAGGAAGGTTCGAGTCATCATAACTAAGGCTATGATTATTCAAATCATTAGCAGCCCTATTACCTTCCCTAGAAACATGTTGAACTTTAGATTGAGGGAAGCTTCTAATCAAATCCTTTTTGTCTTCCATTAAACTTCTAATTTCCCATGGGCACCCCACTTTTCCATTTAAGCAAATACACAATCAATTTGGAGTCCCCTTCAATAATAATGCTATGATAATTCTTCTCCCTAACTCTTCGGAGACCTTGTAGCCTAATATTTTTCTTGATTATTGGAACCTCTACCAAGATTCACACTATACCCTTTAGTGATGAATCCCCTATTATCTCTAAGAACACCCCTATCTCCAAAGATCCTCATATTTCCTTTAGATCAGCCACAAAAATTACATTTCACCCAGCCTTCCTCTAAATGAGATCACTTGCACTCCTTTCTTAGGATCAAGTTATTCTAGTTTATCCTCATCAAATTTTGGTTGATCCCGCATATTTGGTTTACTCTGAGTTCTTGAAGGCTAGGAAATTTTATGAAAAACCTAAATGAAGTAGCATTCACATTTTCTTTAATTTTTTGTTTGTTTACCTAGAATAACATATTGTTGTTTCTTGGAGTTTCCCTAAACATTTTTTTGTTTCTCCTTCAAAATATTCCACACCAAAAAGGGAGGAATTTGAGACCATAGACTTTGGATAATAGGATGTTTGAAAGGGAAATGACACTACTTCTCCATTAAAATTGTCATATGCTCAAGGAGGGGCTAAAAAATCATCACAACAACTAAAACTATAGACCAAACTTCTCTTGAATAGTGGCAATGAAAAAAAAAATGATCAATGCTCTCAAAGTTTATATGACAAAGGGAACATTTACTAACAAACAAAAAATTCCCTTTTATTTAAATTATCTATGGTTAAAATTTTACTATGAGTCGTGACTTACTAGAAGTAATTAAATTTGGGAATGAGATTGACCACCCAAACAATATTTTAATTAAAATTCTCTATGTCAAAGTCCTCCACATTGCAATAGGCATATTTGAGCACGAACACCCCTGAGGGCTAATGTCTCCAAATCCATATATCCTTTATCCTAGTTGGAAAAAAAAAGATATTACCAAGATAAGGCTATAGTAGAGGAGCTTCATCTTCCATTTTTTTAAGATCAGAGGCAAGAATACCCTTGGCCTCTTTTAGCTAGTTCCTAAACTTTTCCACCCCCATAATTATCCTACCAACTAAGGTAATTGTGTAGCAAAGTCCCATTTTTTTGGATTAAGATGTCTTCTACTAGATTAAAGCAGTTAGTAGTAGAGGGGGTCACATCCTTAAACCATATATCATCTCAAAATCTTGTGTTACTTCCATCTCCAACAATATTTTTACCACCTTTTTCAACATATTTTTTATTTTCAGAATATTATTCCTAATATGCGATATTAAGGGTAGACGAGTATAATAAAAAAGATTAGCACATGGGGCATTATTGAGGTATTTATCTCTAATATCTTTACCCAATCCTTATCCCCTTCAATAATCTGTAATCCAATTTTGGATCCCAAATCTGCCAAATATTTTAGGCTTGCACACTCTATCCCAAACAAATAGGGCAATATGTGACTTTTCTTTAGTCTTGGTGCAAAGAAACCTCCTCCAAATATTTTCAATTTTATCAGCTTTAACACTAAGGATTTTGTAGCAAGAGAGATAGTATACCAAAATGTTCTACAAAAGATATTTCACAAGATAAATTTTTCCCACAAGGAACAATAATTTTCCTTTCCAACCCCCAAGTTTTTCTTTGAACCTTCTAATAAGATTGTTCCAAAAATTGTTAGGAGTAAATTCTGTGGGAAGGGGTAGACCAAGGTAAGAATTCAGGACAGAATCAATAGTGCAACCAAGAGTCTTGGTAATCTTGGCTTGTAAAGAATGAAGGACATTGAAAAAAAATATTTTTTTACGGTAATTACTATGTTGTCTAGATAAATGAGCAAAATTATCCAATATCTCATGCTAGCCCTTATCTTTAGAAACATAAGGCTCCCTAAAAATAATGATGTCATCCACAAACTATTGATGGGAAAGAGGAGGAATATGGGAGGCATCTTTGACACCCTTGAGAAAATTTTGATCTCTATACCTTTGAATGTTTCTTCCTATAATTTCTGCAACAAATATAAATATGTAAAGTCAGAGGGATTCATCTTGTTTGAGCCTTCTACCATAGGATAAATAAAATTTAAGATATCCATTGACTAGCATCGAGCACATTGGAGAGGTGACATATTTATTAATCATCTTCAAGAACCTACCTTTAAATCGAAAAAAAATTACAACCTGAAAGAAGAAATTCTAAGAGACTCTATTATAGGCTTTGGAAATATTAAGTTTAAGATCCATTCCAACCTCTTGTTGTATTCCATGGAGTGGGCCAACTCATGAGTACTTATCATAGTGTCTAAAATTTGTTTTCCCTTAATAAAACCTTTCTCATTATCAAAAAAAATCCTATCAAGGATAGTTTTAAGCCTATTATCTAGGATCTTAGACATGATCTTATAAATGGTGTTACAAAGGCTAATAGACTTGAAATCATTCAAAGAAACAACATTCTCATATTTGGGGATTAAATATATAAAAGTAGAATTAAACTGTTTAAGAATTTTACTAGTTTTGAAGAAATTCCTCACTACATTGTACACATCCACCCTACAAGCTCCTAGAATTATTGGAAAAAGGTAGGTGGAAATCCATCCAGTCCAGGGGCTTTAAAAGAACCAAAAGTGAGAACCACATCTCTTACTTCCTAAAGGAAGACCTTTGAAGTCAACTGATCTAGGTCTATGTCAGTAATCACCTCAAGAATCACCTCCAACATCCCTCAAGAGTCTTGGAACCTATTATGAACAATACTATGAGAATTGGCAGAAAAGGAAATAGCCATCCTATCTATCTCTTCATCATCCTCCTTACACATACCATCCTCCCTCTAGATAATTCTTATCTTGTTCCTAATCCTATGCTCCATAGTTGATTGATAAAAAAATTGTTATTTCTATCACCTTCTATTATCCATTGCACATGAGACTTTTGTTTCCATAAAAACTCTTCCTATTTGTTTAGTTTGATCTATTGGTCTCTTAGGAATTTTTCCTCCATACCATCCACCAAATTATTCCATCTTGATTCTATTTAATATTCTAGACAACTGAGAGGGGCTGAATCGGTTGTATATTAAAATGTATTTTACTTTTTCTACAAAAACATATCTGGTAAACTAATCTCTCATTACTTAACCATGAGTAGATTAAACTTGAAAGATCATACACATGAAACACTAGATATGATGTGGAAAACCTAATAAGGGACAAGCCATGGAGAATGTTAGTTCTCAAAATGAAAACACCTATTAGGGTGACTTTGGTTAAGGTATTTTTTTATTAAGATGGCTCACTACCAGAATACTCTTTGTAGGTTGATTCACTGCTTGGCTAAAACTGCTAGAAAAATAAAAATGGTTCATTGCCTAGAAGAAGAATAAAGAAAGAATCCACCACTAAAGCACACAACTAAATTGCCAAAAGAAAACTTATGCTCACTGCCATCGGTACCAAACAACATCAACACACAACCATATTGATCATCCACAACCAAACATAACCTTGCATAAATCAATAGGAAATATATCATCTTTTCAATCCAAATTCTTATATGTCTTTCTATCTTTTCTATATATTCCTCATTACAATTATTCTTCATTTATATTGATCTTTGAAATACAATTTTCAAGTCAACCAAGGAGATAAAGAAACATGATTCAAGATAGGTCTTCACTAAGAATTCTTGTGATGGAAAGGAATGGGAAGTGGACCATACCATGATGCAACAAAACATTATCCAAAAACCACAATCACTAGGCAAAAAGGTAGAACATTCAGGGTCAACCAAACCTGAAATGATCATATCCAAAACCAAAACTCCGAAGCACACCAACATGTGTTGAATTAGAATAATAAAGATAAGTGCACGAATAATATAAATGTAAAATATTATCAACATAACTGGCAATGTGGAGAAATGCAAATCACTACAAACTCTCCTAGAAAAAATCATTACTACATAGACTTCTAGAGCACAACTTTTGGACATCCAAAAAATGACAGTAGTATCTCAGGGCAATATCCAACAACATATCAACACATCTACAACATATCAACAATGTGGAGCAAAACCAAACACTAAACACTTGCTTACTGCTTCTAGAGTAATATTAACTTCCCTCACTTGCTCAACTACCGGTTGCAAAACAACATCATTACTGGTTACAATTGACATCAATGACAACACAATAAGTCATCAATGTAATCTTGAATCAAATGCCAACAATCTCCCCCTTTGTCATTGATGGCAATACAAATATCAATACCCTTGATTCGAATGATTAAGAGTAATGCGTATACATAGGTATAGAAATCCTAGTTTACATTTTACCATGTACTCTCCTTCAACTGAGTCTCCATGTCTTCAACTTGTAACTAGCAACAGTTCTTCTCTCTATCAATCATACAATTCTTCTCCCCCATAATCATATAGTTCTTCTCCCCCTTTGACAACAATGCCAAAGTGAAATTAAAACATGCAGTGTCATACTTCACTGTTCTACAACAATGATCTACAACTTGTTGCTCCCCCTATGGAGTAGCTCCATTCTACACCAATCCTGCTTCAAGATATTCAATTTTATTTGGGATTGATGTCTTCCACATCTGCTCAATTGACCTCATGTAGGGGGGAAAACCCCTAGCTAACCTCTAAGATACTCAAAAGTAGTCTTAGGCATAGGTTTAGTAAAGATATCCACTAGTTGCTCCTTAGTAGATACATTCTCCAATAACACATATTTACTCTACACTTTCTCCCTCAAGAAATGATATTTTAGCTCAATATGTTTGGTTCTATCATGCAACACCAGGTTATTTGAAATATTTATTGCACTTGTGTTATTGCATTAAATCTTTACCGATTCTGTGATCTTCAACTTGAATCCTTCTAGAATGTGTTTCATCCAAAATGCCTAGGTACAATTCATATATGTTGCAACATATTCAGCTTCAATAGTGAACTGTGATATACAACTCTGCTTCTTGCTAGTCCAATCTATACAAGACTTCAACCAATAAAGAATGCACCACCGGTTGTGCTCTTTCTATCATCAACATTTCCTACCTAGTCTGCATCTATATAAATGTTATGTTGGCCATTTGGTGGAATTGATTATGTGTTACATTGATGTTTTGTCATTGATGTCAACATTTTCTGTTTGGATGCTTTACTAGCACCCTTCTAGTCCTGGTAGGTTGAGTGGTTTCTGGTTAACTTGGATCCAACATGATCCAATAGACTCCAGTATAATCTTGTGATAGAATTGGCTTGTTCATAATGCTTATACTTATACTCGATCAGTTGGTTTTGGTCTAGTGATTGGATGTTGTCTTGCTTGCTTAGAAGGTTGGTTTCTGGATCTGGCAAGGGTTTCACCAACAGAGCTTTTGGTGGAGATCTTTGATGCATTGGATAATTGGTGCTAGTACAACTTTTGATGGAGTTTTAGGATGTTGTTGGTGATCATGTTCGAGACTTGGCATTTGGAGATCATTGTTGAAGTGTGTGGACCTATACTTGGTCCCAGTTGATTTAGGTTATGGACCGACATTAATTTAACGTGTGGATAGGACCTATTGTTGTATTTTCAGGGGATATCATTTGTTTCATCTTAGGCCAACATGGTTTGTAATTATGTAATTGGTTTATTGTATGGTGGTCGACTTGATTGTTTATGGTTGAGGGTTTGTATAAATAGTTGTAAGATTTCATTGTAGATCATCATGGTTATTTTAAGAGGTCATGGCTAAGGAATGTAATGTGTGAATAATGTAATATCATTTAGGAAGAGGAGTTGGTTGATCATTAGGAGATCGAATTGGGTTTGTATAAGAGGATTTAGTCCTCTGGTATTGAGCTTAACCAGAACTATACTCTGACATAGGAGATGCTATCTTTTGCAATTCAATACTTCTCTGGATTGTAGTCTAGATTTATATGTAGTCAGTGAGACTCCTTTTGTGATGAGCAGTGTTCTCAAGGTTGTTGGCCTTCCTGCAAGTCCAGGCCCCTTCATTGTAATTCACATACTTACTACAAAAGTATTATCTGACTGTGGGTAGGCTTCCCACTGTGGTTTTTCCCTTTACCAAGTTTTCCACATACAAATATTGGTGTTGTGTAGATGGTATTTATTCTGTGATTATTTTTTATGCTTAATTGGATTAACTTCTATTTCGGTATTATTATTTTGGGTTTCAGTATTAAAGTTTAAATTTCTAATGGTTCCAGTAGTTTGTGACAATTGATTCACCCCCCCTCTTAGTTGTATTCCAGTTATCTGAATTGTCTAACAATTGTTATCAGAGCTTTGGTCATCTTTGCAAAAAGCTTAACTGCTTGAGGAAGATCCTATGGCAACTAACAATTCAAGTTCATCTAGTTCTTTTGGAGCTATCTTTCAAAGGGATATACTGAGGCTTGAAGGAACAAATTACATAGCATGGAAGATTCAAATGGAGACTCATCTAAGATTTCTTGGCAAGGAGATTTGGGAGATCACACAGAATGGTTCCACACCCTTTTAATCCAAGATCTGACAATCCTCCTCTAGCAAACCTAGACAAGGAGCTTGAGAATGATTGTAGATCAAGATAAGCTCTCTTGTGTGCACTTTCTGATCAGCAAATAATGAGATTAATACACAAATCATCTGAAAAGGCTATATGGGCTAAGTTGTAGACTCTTAATGTAGGTGGCCCTACAGTGAAGATTGCTAAACTTGATTGTTACTAGGTGAGATATGAAAACTTGAATATGGAAGAAGATGAACGGATTACTGCCTTCATGGAAAGAGTAAATGAGATTGTTATGGGAATTCAATGTTGTGGTGGAACTCTGAGTGAAGATGAAATTTTTTCTAAAGTCCCGAGAGCCCTACCACTGGCTTACAAAATAAAGGCTACTGCTATTAATGAGTTGAGAACAATGGCTAATACATCTGTCAATAGAGATACTTTGGTTGGGAAACTATCCTCTTTTGAGCTTGAGGAATTTGGATCTTCTGGAGCTGTGAAGACTGAACCTACTTTTCATGCATCTACATCTGCAACTAGTAAGCAAGACTGGAAAGATTTATATGCAAAGCAGTTAGAAGATATGAAGAGAGAAGATGATGAGTTTGAGCAACTTGAAGTACTATTTGCTAGACGAGTACCAAAAGGACCGATAGGAAGTAAGTATGAAGGAAAAACACCTTTTAAATGTTTTGCATGTAATAAGATTGGTCATTTTTCATCTAGATGTCTTGAAAGACATTCAAGATTTGAAGAAAGAGTTAAAATATCATTTAAGCCTAACCTTGGATATCAAAACAAGTATAAATTCAAGAAAAACAGAGAAAACATGCTACATAGCAGATGAGGAAGGCATTACTGATTCAGATGACGAATCGGCAGAAGACTTTGCTAGTGGATCTGGCAATGGGAAGGAATGGGTATTCTTGGATATCAAAGAAGATGATTCGGCACTAGAAGAGAATGTACCCGAGGAGAAGGAACTTGCTGCTAAAATTGAGGCTGCTAAAATTGAGGACAACGATGAATGGGTAATTGAAAATGGTTGTTCACATCATATGACCGGAGATAAAAGGAAGTTTTTGTCTTTGCAATAATTTGATGGTGGACTAGTTATATTTGGAGATGACAAGGCATGTATGATCAAAGAAAAATGAACTATATCGTTGGATGGTAAGAACAATACTGACAATGTTTATTATGTTAAAGGTTTGAAGCATAATCTTTTGAGTGTAGGACAATTGGTAGACAAGGGATTTCAATTACAGTTCAAGGTTGGAAAATGCAAAATCATTAACAGTTCTAGCTTGGAGATTGCAACTGATACATAGACAAAAGGTAACATATTTCATTTGAACTCCGGTGAGAAGACATGTTTGATTGCACAAATTGATGAGAGTTGGATATGGCATAAAAGGTTGTGTCATGTGAATTTTGATTAAATTGTGAATATCAATTCAACTAAGGATTTTAGAGATATACCTAAGATTATGAAGCCCTATAATCCAGTATGTAAAGAATGTCAAATGGGTAAATAGGTTAGAACCTCTTTTAGGAGTATACAAGATAAATCAAATGATGTTCTTGATCTTATTAATATTGATTTGTGTGGCCCTGCTAGAGTTAAAAGTTTTCATGGTGATAGATATTTCATGCTAATCATTGATGATTATTCTAGAATGATGTGTGTTACTTTTTTGAGAGAAAAATATGAAGTATTTGAAAAGTTTAAAATATTTAAGACTAAAGTGGAAACTGAGACAGGATTGAAGATTAAATGTTTGAGATCAAATCATGGTGGAGAATTCACATCCGCTGAGTTTAATAACTTTTGTGACAAGCATGGTATAAGAAGACAATTTTCTGCTCCCCAGACACCTCAGCAGAATGGAGTTGTGGAAAGGAAAAACATAACAATCTTGGATGCTACTAGAACAATGATGATGGAAGAAAATCTACCTCATATCTACTAGAGAGAAGCAGTGAGTACAGTGGTTTACACATTCAACAAAGTACATATCAAAGGAGAAACTGGTAATACACCTTATGAATTGTGGTTTTCCAATACACCTACAGTTAAGTATTTCAGAATTTTTAGTAGGAAATGTTATATTAGGAGAGATGATACTACTAGGAAATTTGATCCTAGAAGTGATGAAGGCATATTTCTTGGTTATTCTAATGAAATAAAAGCATATAGATGTTATAACAAGAGATTGCAGAGAATTGTCGAGAGTGCTAATGCCAAAGTAGATGAGCTGAGAAAAAGTCAAATCAAAGTTTATGAGAAAGAACCAACAGTGGAAATGATTATATCTAAACAGATAGCACCTTTAATGGAACAAAGAGTTGAACCAGTTACTCCGACAACATCAGAAAAATCTACAATAAGTGAAGAACAGGGAAGAGGAACAAAGAGTCAAAAGACTCCTAGGTATGTGAGATTGAATCATTCTGAAGATCAAATCATTGGGGATTAGAGAAATGGAGTAATGATAAGAAGAAGACTGACAACTAAAGAGGTATATTTAATTTCACAAGTTGAAACGGTATCAATAATTGAGGCATGTAAAGATGAATTTTGGTTAAAAGCTATGGAAGAAGAATTAGATCAGATTGAGAAAAATAACACATGGACTTTGGTTCCTCGACTTAAAAATAAAAATATCATTGGAACTGAATGGGTTTTTAGGAATAAATTGAATGAGGATGGTCAAGTTATAAGGAATGAGACTAGATTTTTTTGTAAAGGATATTCTTAGAAGGAAGGAATTGATTATGGAGAAACTTTTGCACCGGTAGCTAGGATTGAAGCTGTAAGATTATTTCTTGCCTCTGCTGCTTATAAAAACTACAAGGTTTATTAGATGGATGTTAAATGTGCATTCTTGAATGGGAATATTTATGAGGAAGTTTATATTGAGAAAACTAATGGTTTTTCACTATCAGATGATAGTGATATGGTTTACAAGTTAAGGAAAGCTTTATATGGATTGAAACAAGCACCTAGAGCTTGTTATGCAAGGTTGGATAAATATCTTTTGAAGCTTGGTTTTACTAAGGACATTGCTCATAGTAATTTATATTATAAAATCAATGATGATGATATACTAATTGTTGAAGTATTTGTTGATGATATTATTTTGGGAGGTGAAGATAAATTATGCATATAACTTTCTAAGAATATGGAGAAAGAGTTTGAGATGTCTATGATTGGTGAGATGAAATTTTTCTTAAGTTTACAGATTACTTGGACTGACAAAGGTATTTTTATATGTCAAACTAAATATGCTAAGGAATTATTGAAGAAATGTGGTATGGGAGATTCTAAAGTGGTAAGTATACCTATGGTTACAAGTGAGAAATTGACAAGGAAAGATATTTCTACACCGATAAATCCTAAAAATACAAATCTATGATTGGAGGTCTACTTTATTTGAATCAGACTAGGCCTAACATTATTATTTCAATATTTCAGAGTGATCCTAGAGCAAATCATGAGATGGCAGTGAAAAGGAGTTTTAGATACTTGCAAGGTACATCAGAATATGGCTTATGGTACCCTAAGAATGATAACTTTACTTTATGTGGATATACAGATGATGATTGGGTTGGAGATGTTGATGAATGGAAAAATACTTCCAGTGGAGCTTTCTTTCTAGGAAAGAAGTTGGTTTCATAGATCGGCCAGAAACAATCACGTACTTCTTTATCTACTGTTGAAGCTGAGTATGTTGCTGCTGCTACTAAATATACACAAGTTTTATGGATGAAGCAAATGTTGAAAGATATAAAGGTGGATTGTGATGCATTGGTAGTTATTCACTATGATTCTATTGATATATCAAAGAATCTGGTATTTCATTCTAAGACAAAGTACATATCTATCAAGTATAACTTTTTAAATGAGAAGGTGGAAGTAAATGAAGTTAAACTGATTTATGTGAACACTAAAGAACATATTGCGGATATTTTCACTAAACCTTTATCGAAGGAATCATTTTAGTACCCCAGAGATAGATTGGGGGTTTCTGGCCCTCCGATAGAGACTTGACTGATGTAGTTTGGCATCAGTCTGGCATGCATTATCTGAGATACTACTTATTCCAGCACTGATGCAAGATGCTACTGCTCATGGGGAGTAGTTAGCTTTGAGATTTAGAGGCTTATGTTTTTGCTTTGATATTTATGTCATATTTCTAGCATTGATGTCGAAGGGGGAGAGATAGTGATGTGAAAAAACATTTCAAAATTATACAGAGATATTATTCAAAGGGGGAGAGGCATTGATATTTAGAGCTATATGTGAGAGATTGTTGGTTGTCTTACATAGGGGGAGACTTGTTTGGCATTTCTTGGTACTTAGATGTTTTTCACATCTAGTATTGCCATCAATGCCAAAGGGGGAGATTGTTGGCCATTTGGTGGAATTGATCATGTGTTGCATTGATTTTTTTTCATTGATGTCAACACTATCTATTTGGATGCTTTATCGACACCCTTCTGGTCTTGGTAGGTTGAGTGGTTTCTAGTTAACTTGGATCCGACATGATTTGGTAGACTCCCATATAATCTGGTGATGGAATTGACTTGTTCATAATGCTTATACTCATACTTGATCAGTTGGTTTTTGGTTTGGTGATTGGATGATATCCTTCTTGCTTAGAAGATTGGAATCTGGTTTTGATGAGGGTTTCATCGGCAAAGATTTTGGTAGAGATCTTTAATGCATTGCATAATTGGTGTTGGTTAATCTTCTTATGGAGTTTAAGGATGCTATTGGTGATCATGTTTGAGACTTGGCATTTTGAGATCATTGTTGAAGTATGTGGACCTATACTTGGTCCCGGTTGATCTAGGTTATGGATCGGTATTAATGTAATGTGTGGATGTGACCTATTGTTATATTTATAGGATGTCTTATGTGTGGATATTATTTGTTTGGTCTTAGGCCGACATGGTTTTTAATTATGTAATTGGTTTATTGTCTGGTGGCCGACTTGATTGTTTATGGTTGAGGGTTTGTATAAATAATTGTAAGATCTCATTGTAGATCATCATGGTTATTGTAAGCAGTCATGGTCAAGGAATATAATGTGAAAATAATGTAATATCATTCAGGAAGAGAGTTGGTAGATCATTAGGAGATCAAATTGGATTTGTATAAGAGGATTTAGTCCTCTAGTATTGAGCTTAACTGGAACTATACTCTGGCATACGAGATGCTATCTTTTATAGTTCAACACTTCTCCGAATTGTAGTTTGGATTTATATGTAGCTAGTGAGACTCCTTTTTTGATGAGCAGTGTGCTATAGGTTGTTGGCCTTCTTGCAAGTGTAGGCCCCTTCATTGTAATTCACAAACTTATTTTACAAGTATTATCTGACTATGGGTAGGCTTCCCACCATGGTTTTTCCCTTTACCGGGTTTTCCATGTACAAATATTGGTGTTGTGGATGGTATTTATTCTATGATTATTTTTTATGCTTAATTGGATTAACTACTATTCCAGTATTATTGTTTTGGTTGGCTGTATTAAAGTTTAAATTGCTAATGCTTCCAATAATTTGTGATAACTGATTCACCCCCTCCTCTTAGTTGTCTTCTGGTTATCTGAACTGCCTAACACTTTCAAATCAAAGTTACCTACATATGGATACCATTATCCATAATCAATAGTACCTTTCAAATATTTGAATGTCCTTTTAGTTGCAATCATGCGTGTCTCCTTTGGGTTCTTCTGAAATTTGGCAACTAATCCAACTGCATGAGCAATATCCGATCTGTTGTGAACAACATAATGCAGTTTCCCTATCATAGACCTATACTCCTTTTCATCAACGGATGAGACATCATCCTCCTTAGACATTTTACAACCTATAACCATTGGTGTCCCAACTGGTTTATAGTCTCCCATTCCAAATGTCTTCAATACTTCTTTCACATATTTGGACTATGATAAAGATACCACTCTTCATCTGTTGAATTTGCATACCTATGAAGAATTTTATCTCTCCTACCAGAGACATTTCAAATTCACTTTTCATCTCAATTTCAAATTAATCACTCATGTCATCATTGCCTCCAAAAATGAAATCATCCACAAACACTTCACTAACCAATATCTTATCGCCTTCAGTCTTGAGATATATATTGTTGTCTTCACTGGTTCTCTGAAAACCTATCTTCATCAGGTATGAATGTAGTATTTTATACCATGCTCTTGGTTCTTGCTTCAAACCATATAGTGCATTTTGTAGTTTACACACCATATCCTTTGCATCAGTCAAAGCATAACCATCTGGCTGTTCAATGTATACTTCCTCTTCTAGTATTCCATTTAGAAATGTTGACTTCAAATCCATCTGATATATTTTGAAACTCTTATATGTTGCAAATGCAAGTAGAGTCCTAACATCTTCCAATCTAGCAATTGGTGCAAATGTCTCTCTATAGTCTTCTCCTTCTTTTGGTGAATAACCTTTGCATACCAATCTTTCTTTATTTCTGACTACTGCTCCATCTTCATTCAGTTTATTCCTTAATACCCTTTTAGTACCTATCACATTTTTATTCACCGATCTAGATAATAGGGTCCATGAATTGTTCTTCTCAATTTGGTCAAGCTCTTCTTCCATAGCCTTGATCAAGTGATCATCTCCAAAGGATTCCTTAGCAGTTCTAGGCTCAATAGTGGAGATCATACAAGAATGTTCTTTAATTCTTCTTTTGGTTAACACACCAGCATCTTTATCTCCAATAATCTAGTCAAGATTATGATTGAGTCTCACATGCCTTGGAATAACATGATCATTATCTTCAAGTTCATCTTCCTCACTATCATCATCTTCTACAGAATCTACCTGTTCTAGTTGAACTGGTACTACAAAATTCATTTCACCAACTTCTGGCTTCACTAGTTTTGGCTCCAAAATGAGAATGTTAGGTTCATCTTCCTTATTCTCCTCACTGGTTTCTCCTGAAACTTCAAGACACTCGTCCACTTAGATATGAACACTTTCAATGATTCTCTTTGTTTGGTTGTTGTAACATTTGTAGGTTTTACTCTTGGTGCAGTAACCAAGAAATATGCCTTAATCACTCTTAGCATCAAACTTACCAACATAGTCACCTCTCTTGATAAAACATTTACTGCCAAAAATCTTAAAATAACTAACATTAGGCAACCCACCATACCAATATTCATAAGGAGTTTTATCTGTACCTCTCTTTACCAATATTTGGTTTATAGTGTATACAACTCTACTGACAACTTCTCTCCAGAAATGTTTTTCTACACCTCCTTGTATTAGCATCGTTCTAGCAGCTTCAACAACTAACCGCTTGTTCCTCTCTGCAATACCATTTTGTTGTGGTGTCCTAGGTGCAGAAAGATGCCTCTTAATTGCATTGTCTTCATAATATCTAGTGAAATCCTCTAAAGTAAATTCACCTCCTTGATCAGTTCTTAGACACTTTATCTTCTTACCACTTTCCTTTTCGACTAAGGCCCTGAATGCCTTAAACTTACTAAAGGCTTTTGTTTCGTCCTTCAAGAATGTGACCCACAACATTCTTGAGAAATCATCCGTGAAGATCATAAAATATCTATCACCTTGAATACTTTTAGTCCTTATTGGTCCATAGAGGTATGTATGAACCAAATCTAACAAATGTTCTATTGAGAAAGATTTGCTCTTAAAAGTTGAGGATGTCCTCTTCCCTAATTGATATTGCTTACATAGAGAATTCACCGATTTGTCCAACTAAGGTAAACCTCTTACTGACTTGGAATTACTGACTTTGACAATGTTATCAAAATTTATATGACAAGATCTCTTATGTCAAATCCAACTATCATTTACTTTAGCAATTAAACAGTTGTTGACTTTAGGATTTAGGTGAAATAGGTTACCTTTTGTCTACTTGCTGGTTGCAATTAGTTAACCTTTTCTCCCATAGATTTTGCACATTCCATTCTTAAATTCCAATGGATGACCTCTGTCATTGAGTTGAGCTACACTCAAAAGACTATGCTTTAATCCTTCAACCCAATAGACGTCATCTGCACTGCTCTTTCCATTAAGAGAAATGGTTCCCTTTTCTTTTACCATGGAGGGTGAGTCATTTCCAAATCTCACAACTCCTCCACCGAATTCCTTCAAAGTAAGAAATTTACTTCAGTCATCGATCATGTGGTGTGAACAACCACTATCTATGATCCAATCAACAGAACTATCCATGCGAGAAAATAATACCTTCTGATCAAATTTCTCCTCTTTAATGGCAATAAAGACAATGTCTTCATTAGCATCTCCCTCAGATTCCTCATCTATGATTCCACCATCAACTACAATGAGGCAATCTCTTTTGCCTTTTCCTTTATACTTCTTATACTTCTCATGCTTATTCTCATTGTCACCATTAGGATAGTTAGTAGCAATATCTCCAATCCTGTTACATGCAAAACACTTCAAAGGTAATTTACCTCTGTACTTACCGGTACCTCTAGGTAACTGCTTGGCCAACAATGCTTCAAGCTTGATCAAATTGTCTTCATCGTCAATTTGTCTATTGGATCTAGACTCATAACTGTGACTAACATCTCTACTTTTCCTCATAGGTGGATTAGAAACTGAAGCTCTAAATGCAAATTCAGATTTCTGAGCACTACCATCATAACCATTTAATTCAAATGTAGTAAGTTTACCAATGATGGAGTCAATAATTACCTTTGTTTTATCAATAGACTTTATCTCCTAAATGGATGCAACTCAGATAGCGTAGACAGTTAGAAGGGTTATCAACACCTTACTAACCACTATGGCATCCTCCACCTTACTACCAACACTCATGATCTCACTGACTATCTCCTTGATCCTCTGACCATATTGTTGAATATTCTCACCTTCAGCCATCCACATGTCATCAAATTTACCTCTCAGACTCTCTTCTTTGGCAATCTTCACATGCTCATCACCGCCATAGATATCCTCAAGTTTCTTCCACACATCATAAGCAGTCTCCAGACCATGGACATCAACATACTCTGAATCAGACAAAGAACTGACAATGGCCTCCAATGCTTGATTATTCTCTTGTTGCTCTTTCTTTTGATCATCAGACAGAATCCCACTAGGTAAGGTATATTTTGCAATAACATATTCCTAGTATTGACGTCCTAGACTCTTGATATAGATTTTCATCCTATCACTCCATATTTTGTAGTTTTCCCTATTAAACTTCAGACCTTCTTTATTCATCATGTTCTTCTAGATTTTTACCTCAAGCTATTACACTTAGACACTAGACGACATGAAATTCTCTGATACCAATTGATGATATGACAAATTATTAAGGATATGGACAACTACTAAGAGGGGGGGCGGTGAATGAGTAGATAGAAAACTAACTTAACTTTCCCCAAACTCAAAAACAATCTCACAATTCAATTACTGAACTAACTGGTTCAAACATTGAGTAATAAACTGCAATAGCACTGATAGTTTACCGATTGACTGGCATATCAAAAAAATAGTATAACAGATCTGAAACTCTCAAACCATTTAACTAAAACATCAAAATACTCTACTAACAATAGTAAAAGCACATTTCAAATTACTGTCGGTCATCTTAATATAACTAAGTTGATTTAACAGTTAAGAAAATTAACCATATCAAACATAACCACAAAAACCATTCACCACTTGACACAATGATTTTTGATGTGGAAACCCAAATGGGAAAAACCACGGTGGGGATGAATACCCACAAGTATTTTGAAATATTTTGAATTTTTCCCTGTTAGGAGCCAAGCTTGTTAAAGCTTTACAAAATGTCTTGTTAGGAACAGATCCTGTTAGGGACCACCTGGTTAATGGATTGACTATTATGCCCTATTAGAAGCAATACCCTTTTAGGGGTAACCTCAATAGATGGTTTGAAATCCAAACTAATGGATCACCTGGTTAGAGGATTTAGATAGTACTAAGCTTGTTAAAGCTTACCCAGTTAAGGGATTTAACTGTTGTAATTGTTAGAGAACAACATGTGTTTGTTGATCTAGTAAATAGCACTACCCTGCTTGATCAGATCCTTTTCATGCTCCTATCTTCCTTCACATATACTGCAGATACTCCATCTGGTTTGATAATTTATCACACTAACACTTAACCAAAATTGCCAACACTACAACAAAACAACTCATCGACCTTATAAGAAAAACAATAGGTCGGTAACACATCAAAAACCTAAGATCTCATAGATATTACAAACAAATCAGTTCAAGTATGATCGTTGGATTACATAGAAATCATTGCACATTGTACAACACAATCTCAACCGCTCCTTGATCGCCGCTTCATCTATTCTTATAACTCATCATGCAGTTTCTACTTCATGCAATGTATTCTCTCATTCCCAAGATAAAATCATTATCTCTATGCACCAAAAACCACTTGAAACTCATCATATACAACATGGATATGTATCATAATCATTACCGATCACCATTTGATCATAGATCAATACAACTGATTCACCAAGCTCCATCAATTAGGGTTTGGCAAATCAACAAGTAGGGTTATCGGTTGATCTCACTGCTTCTAGAGTAATACCTATTTCCTTCACTTGCTCAACTACCAGTTGCAAAACAACATCATTATTGGTTACAATTGACATCAATGATAATACAATAGGTCATCAATGTAATCTTTAATCAAATGCCAACAAAATGCTCCACCACTAGTACTCTTTTTGTCATCAACACTTCCTACCCAATCGACATCAAAATAAGCTTTCAGAGTAACGTCTAATCCTCTGGGATACCACAATCTGAAATCCTTTGTTCCTTTGAAATATCTGGATATCCTCTTCACTATAACAACATGAGATTCTTTCAGTTCTTGCAAAAATTTGGCTGCAAGACAAATAGCATACATAATATCCAATCTGGTAGTAATCAAGTATAACAATCCTCCAATCAAAGATTTGTACTTTCTTGTATAATCTTTTAGAGATTTATCATCATTATTTAACTTGCATTTGGTAGTCATAAGAGTACATAGTGGTTTGGAATTATCCAATCTAAACTTCTTTAATAGCTCTCTAACATACTTTGACTGAGAAATGAAAATACTTTTACTATTTTGATTCATTTCCAATCCAAGAAAGACATTTAACTGACCAATCATATACATTTCAAATTCCTTTTGAATTTCACTAGAAAAATTATTGCACATATCATCGATAACTCCAAAGATTATATCATCCACATACACTACAACAATTAGGATCTTACTTGATTCAACTTTACAGTAAAGATTGTTGTCAATGGATCCTTTTTGAAAACCTTGATTTAATAGATACTTGTCTAACCTTCCATCCCAAGATCTGGGTGCTTTCTTCAACTCATACAACACCTTCTTAAATATATAAACAATATTCAAATCAGCTCATAAGTTGAATCCTTATGGTTGTTAAATGCAAAGTTCTTCTTTTAACTCTCCATTCATAAATGTTGATTTCACATCCATTTGGTAGACTTTGAAATCCTTAAATGCTACAAAAGCCAAAAATATCCTAATAGCCACCACTCTAGAAATAGGTGCATAGGTTTATTTTAAATCAATTTCTTTAACTTGTGTGTATCCTTTGCATACCAATCTTGATTTGTTTCTTACTACATGACCATCTTCATCCAGCTTATTGTGGAACACCCACTTTGTTCCAATAACATTCTTATCTATCGGTCTAAGGACTAGTTCCTAATTCTGATTCTTCTCAATTTGATCCAGCTCTTCCTTCATAGCCTTCATCCAATTCTGATCTTTACAATCTTCTTCAAATATCTTTGGTTAAGATTCAGAAAGTAAACATAAATAAACTTGTTCTTCAGTAGCTTGCTTCTTGTAATAACTCCTATGTTTTTTCTCCTATAATTTGATTCTGAGAATGATTCTTCTACACATACCTCAAGATTTTTTATACAATTATTGATGTTGATTATGTCTTTGTTTAACCATGGGGAATTATTTTCCCTCCTAGCCATAGATAATGCATGATTGTCTCCCCCAAGCACTTGAATATTCAATCTACTAGACGATGTCAATTGCAATATAATTTCTATGATATTCTGTATTAAAACAGAAGGTAAATATCTTCCTTTATACCTATGCAAATGCACCTCTTTATTGAAATATTGTGACCTCTATGAAGGGTGGCAGACTTGCACAGGCCAGCCAAATACATAATAAAATCTAATTTATATTTTATATTTATACTTAATTAACTTGGCCCAAACAAGGGTCCGGCCTTAGCTACAACATCAACACTCCCTCTTAGCTAGGGATGAATCCTTGTTCATATCTGTGTCATGGAGTGACATCCACCATGGCTACTCCCAAAGGGTGGAACATCCATCATGGCTATTCTCATACATGGAGATGAATATGAACACAAGTGCCCATCAAAGAGACACTCAATGTGATATCATTATCTCATCATGATGGCCATGGCTATGTTGGCATTTTGAGTTTGTTTGCATTTTGCATAAAGATTGCATTAATGATATGTTGTCATTGATGTCAATTGAACTGGTAATGGTTTTCATGTTATTGTTGATTATGTTGTTTTTGATATTGGCTAGTAACCAATAAGAAGAGATTTGTGGAAGATGTTGTAAACCGGTATGTAAAGTTTGTGAGTTGAATCGATGAACTGGTGTAAAGGGTTAAACCTTTCTAAGCAATGTAACCAGTAAACCCTATCAACTGATTAAACTCTAATTGATCAAGTTTTTTGGTTTATTATCTGATAAGCGATAATGATGGAGACACATGTGATCATTGTATAAGGTTAAGTTCAAATTGTTTTGGCACATTTGGTTATTGTCTAGGGAAGGAGAAAAGTGGATTGCATCTAATGCACATCACATGCTGAGTTACAAAGTCCTAAGAAGCGGTGATCATGGAGCGGTTGGAATTTTTTTAAAGAATGTGAAGAGATTGTCATGATTTATAATAGTCAATATTATATCGACTTGTTTGTAATCTCGATGATAAGAATTAGGTTTTTGTTGTGTTACCGACCTAATTGATTTGTATTTAAAGTTGATGAAGTTGTTTGTAAAGGTTGTTGGCAAGATTGATTGAAACCTATTGAGTGTGTAGTTGGCTAACTAGTGAATGGATCTGCACTTTGAGTGAAGGCAGATTGAAGCTTAGAAGGATATGATCAAGAAAATGTAGTTCTACTCAGATAGATCAAGAAAACCTATTGTTTTCTAACAATTATAGCAGAAGTGAAATCCCTTAACTGGGTAAGCTCTAACAAGCTTGGTTACTCATTAAATCCTCTAACAAGGTGGTCTATTAGCTTGGATTATTAAATCCTCCAATGAGGTTACTCCTAACAAGGTATTGTGCTTTACATCAAGGCATATTTGTAAATCCCCTAACCAGAATTAGTTCTTAACAGGACTTATTGTAAAGCTTTAACAGGCTTGGCTCCTAACAAGGTGAACTTCAAAAGAGTTCAGATAACTATCCTTGTGAGTCTCATCTCACCATGGTTTTTACCTATTTGGGTTTTCCACGTATAAACATTTGTGTCAAGTGGTGAATGCTTTTGTGATTATGATCTTATTTGTTGATTTGATTAATTTACTGATAAGGCATGATAAGTTTAAGCATTGTTAATGTTTACAAGATTGAATTTGTTTATTGTTAAGTTGTCATAATAGTTAAATGGGTTGATGTCAATTATTCTTATGAATATTGATCTTGACTGAGATATGTTTAGTTTGTGTTACTAAATTTGAGTTTGGGAGCTTTGTATCAATTTTTCAATATACTAATTCACCCCCCCACCCAGTATTCTACTGGATACTTATTCTTTCATCATACCATCAATAGGTATGAGAGCGTCTTAGGTCCTCTTAATATAAAAGCCTAACAACTTGAGGAAAAGATCTTGTAGATCATGATGAAGAAAGAAGGTTTGAAGTTCAACAAAGATAACTATAGAATATGGGGTTACAAAATGAAGATTTACATTAAGAGTCTTGGTAGTCAATATTGGGATCATATAGAAAATAAGTATATTACACCTACTAGACCCCTAACTGATGATCAGAAGAAAGAATAGCAAGAAAATCACTAGGCATTAGAGGCTATTATCAATTCCCTGTCCAATGCTAAATATGTAGATGTTCATGGTCTTGAAACTGCATATGAAGTATGGAAGAAATTAGAAGAGATTTATAGCGGTGATGAACATGTTAAGATTGCCAAAGAGGAGATTTTAAGAGGAAAGTTTAATGACATGAGAATGTCTAAAGGTGAGAATATCTAGTACTATGGTCAAAGGATTAAAGAGATAATTGGAGAGATAAAGAGTGTAGGAGGGAAAGTGGAAGATGTCATAGTAAGCAGTAAGGTATTGAGAACCCTGCTACCAGTTTATGCTATCCGAGTTGCAACTATTCAAGATATGAAATCCATTAAAAAGAAAAAGGTAACTCTTGACTCTATTATTGGCAAACTTACTACTTTTGAACTAAATAGCTATGATGGTAGTGTATAGAAATCAAAATATGCATTCAAAGATTTTGTCTCTATCTCATCTGTGAGAAGAAGTAGAGATACCGGCCATAGCTATGAATCTAGATCCAACAGAGATAGCAGAGATGCTGATGATGAAGACAACTTAGTGGAACTTGAAGCATTGCTAGAAAAATGACTCCCTAGAGGCACTGGTAAATATAGAGGTAAGCTACCTTTAAAATGTTTTGCATGCAACAAGATTGGTCATATAGCAGCAAATTTCCCTAATAGCAAAAATGAATACAAGAGAGACAAATTTAAAAAGTATAAGGGTAAAGGCAAGAGAGATTGTCTTGTAGCTATTGACTGTGGTATTACTGATGAAGAATCTGATGATGATGCTAGTGAAGATATTGTGTTTGTAACTATTAAGGAAGAAATATCAGATCAGAAGGTACTAGTATCCAGAATGGATAACTCTGATGATTGGATCATTGATAGTGGTTGTTCACATCACATAACTAGTGATCGGAGGAAATTTCTTTCCTTGAAGGAATTTGATGGCGGTGTTGTTAGATTTGGCAATGACTCACCCTGTATGGTTAAAGGTAAGGGAATTATTTCTCTTAATGGGAAGAGAAATGCTCATAATGTCTATTGGGTTGAAGACCTAAAGAACAATCTTTTAAGTGTGGCACAACTTAATGACTGAGGGTACTCACTGAAGTTTAGAAATGGAATGTGTAAAATCTTTGACAACAAAGGTGAATTGATTGCAACAGGGAAATAGACCAAAGGTAATCTATTTCATCTCAATCCTAAAGTTAGCAACTGTTTGATTGCAAAATTAGATGATATCTAGCTTTGGCATAGGAGATTTTGTCATATAAATTTTGACAATATTGTTAAAGTAAGCAAGTCTAAGATAGTAAGAGGTCTTCCTCAGTTAGAAAAACCAATTAATGCTCTTTGTAAAGAATGTCAACTAGGAAATATGACTTCTTCAACTTTCAAGAGTAAGTCCTTCTCAACAGAGCACTTGTTAGATTTGGTTCATACAGATCTATGTGGACCAATAAGGATAAGAAGAATTCAAGGTGACAGATACTTCATGATCTTCACTGATGATTGTTCAAGGATGATGCGGGTCACATTCTTGAAGAATAATAATGAAGCTTTTGGTAAACTCAAGGCATTCAGAGCCTTAGATGAGAAAGAGAGTGGCAACAAGATAAAATGTCTAAGAACAGATCAAGGCGGTGAATTCACTTCTGTGGAGTTCACTAAGTATTGTGATGATAATGGTATCAAGCAACATCTTTCTGCACCAAGGATACCACAACATAATGGTATAGTAGAGGGAAAGAACTGGTCAATGGTTGAAGATACTAAGACTATGTTGATATAAGGAGGTGTAGCAATTTTTTTTGGAAATAATCTATAAGTACAGCTGTTTACACAATGAACCAAGTTCTGGTGAAAAGAGGTAAGGACAAGACCCCATATGAGTATTGGTATGGGAGATCACCTAATGTTAGATATTTTAAGATATTTGGCAGCAAATGTTTTATTAAAAGAGGTGATTACATAAGCAAGTTTGAAGCTAAGAGTAATGAAGGCATATTTCTTGTCTATTCCACCAAGAGTAAGGCCTATAAATGCTTTAACAACTGGGCACAAAAAATTGTTGAGAGTGTTAATGTTCATGTAGATGAATGTCCTGAAGTTTTAGAAGGAACAAGTTCTAGGAAGAAGGATGAAAATCCTTGCATTTTTCTTTTAGAACCTGAAACTGTTAAATCAGAAAATGGTAAAGTAAATTTTGATGCACTTATTCAACTAGAACAAATAAATTCAGAGGAAGATGATAATGAAGAAGTTGAACCTGAAGAGAATGATCATATTATTCCTAGGTATAAGAGACTAAATCACAATCCTAAACAGATAATTGGAGATAAGGATGAGAGTGCACTAGCTAGAAGGAGAATAAGAGAGAACTCTTGCATGATCTCCACCTTTGAACCTAGAAGTGCTAAGGAGGCATTTGGTGATGATCATTGGGTGAAAGCTATGGAGGAGGAAATGGATCAATTTGAGAAAAACAACACTTGGACCCTGGTACCCCAACTAGTAAACAAGAATGTTATAGGTACTAAATGGGTGTTAAGAAACAAGTTAAATGAAGATGGTGTTGTAGTTCGCAACAAGGAAAGATTAGTATGCAAAGGTTATGTGCAAGAAGAAGGAGAAGACTATTTAGAAACTTTTGCACTATTAGATAGACTGGAAGGTGTCAGAACATTGCTTGCATTTGCATCTCATATGAAGTTCAAGTTATACCAGATGGATACTAAGTCTATATTCTTGAATGGGATACTGGAAGAAGAGGTTTATATAGAGCAACCTGATGGTTATGCATTGATAGAAAAGGAAGACATGGTATGAAAATTGCATAAAGCTTTGTATGGATTAAAGTAGGCACCTAGAGCATGGTATGAATGGCTTCATACTCATTTGATGAAGATAGACTTTGCTAGAAACAATGATGACAACAACATTTATCTCAAGTCTGAAGGAGATGAAATACTGGTCAGCGAAGTATTTGTAGATGAAATTATATTTGGAGGTAATGATGACATGAGTAATTTTTTTGTAGATGAAATGAATAATGAATTTGAGATGTCATTAGTAGGGGAAATAAAAAAATTTACAGGCTTACAGATACAGTAGATGAAGAATGGTATTTTCATTACTCAATCCAAGTATGTGAAAGAAGTTTGGAAGACTTTCGGTATGAGTGACTGTAAACCAATTGGAGCCTGAATGGTTATAGGTTGTAAATTATCCAAGGAAGATGCATCTAAGTGTGTAGATGAAAAGGAATACAGGTCAATGATTGGCAAACTACACTAGTTGATAATCGACTAGATATTGCCCATGCGGTTGGTATTGTTTCTAGATTTCAAAAGAATCCAAAGGAGGCACATCTAATGGCAACCAAAAGAATTTTTAGATATCTGAAAGATACTGTTGACTATGGGTTATGGTATCCATATGGTGGAAATTTTGATTTGAAAGCATACACGAATGCTGATTGGGTAGGAAATATTGATGACCATAAAAGTACTACCGGTGGAGCATTCTTTCTAGGAAGAAGGCTAGTTTCATGGAGTAGTAAAAAGAAGAGTTGTACCTCACAATCTACTGTTGAAGCTGAGTATGGAGCAACTTATATGAATTGCACATAAGCTATGTGGATGAGACACATTTTGGAAGGTTTGAAGATGGAAATCTCATAACCAATAAAGATTTAGTGTGACAATGCAAGTGCAATAAACATTTCAAAAACTCTTGCTTTGCATGCAAGGACTAAGCACATTGAATTTAAATATCACTTCTCGAGGGGAAAATTTCAAAGTAAAGATGCTATCTTGGAGCATGTTTCTACCAAGGAGCAACTTGCAAATATCTTTACCAAACCTCTGCCTAAGACCACTTTCGAGTATCTTACAAGTCAATTGGGGGTTGTCCCTCTTCATGAAGTTAGTTGAGCATGATGTTGATTTATTCCACAGGGGGAGCATCAAGTTGGAGAATGATGTTGATGCACAGTGAGAGCAGAATTACATTTTATTTTACTTTCACTTTGGCATTGCTGTTAAAAGGGGAGAAAAATAATTTGTCTGATTAGGTGAACCAGTGGCAGGCTAAAGACAAACAACAACAAGGTGAATACTTGGTAATGTAAACCAGGATTCCTATTCACCAATCTCAACAACAATCAGAGGCATTGATATTTATATTGCCATCAATGCCAAAGGGGGAGATTGTTGGCATTTTGAGTTTGTTTGCATTTTGCATAAATATTGCATTAATGATATGTTGTCATTGATGTCAATTGAACTGATAATGGTATTCATGTTATTGTTAATATTGTTGTTTTTGATATTGGATAGTAACCAATAAGAAGATATTTGTGGAATATGTTATAAACTGGTATGTAAAGTTTGAAAGTTCAACTGGTGAACCAGTGTAAAGGGTTAAACTTTTCTAAGCAATGTAATCGGTAAACCCTATCAGCTGATTAAATCCTAACCAATCAAGTTTGTTGGATTATTATTTGATAAGAGGTAATGATGGAGACACCTGTGATCATTGTATGAGGATAAGTTCAATTTTTTTGGCACGTTTGGTTATTGTCTAGGGAAGGAGAAAAGTGGATTGCATCTAATGCACAACGTGTGATGAGTTACAAAGTCCAATGAAGCAGTGATCATGGAACGGTTGGAATTTTCTTGAAGAATGTGAAGAGATTGTCATGATTTCTAATGATCAAGATTGTACCGACTTGTTTGTAATCTTGATGATGAGAATTAGGTTTTTGTTGTGTTACCGACCTAACTGATTTGTATTTAAGGTCGATGAAGTTGTTTGTAAAGGCTGTTGGAAAGATTGATTGAAACCTGTTGAGTGTATAGTTGCCTAACCAATGAATGGATCTGCACTTTGAGTGAAGGCAGATTGAAGCTTAGAAGGATTTGATCAAGAAAATGTAGTGCTACTTAGACAGATCAAGAAAACCTGTTGTTTTCTAACGATTACAGTAGAAGTGAAATCCCTTAACCGAGAAAGCTCTAACAAGCTTGGTTACTCATTAAATCCTCCAACAAGGTGGTCCATTAGCTTGGAGTCTTAAATCCTCTAGCAAGGTTACTCCTAACAGGGTATTGTACTTTTCATCAAGGCATATTTGTAAATCCCCTAACCGGAATTAGTTCTTAACAAGACTTATTGTAAAGCTTTAACAGGCTTGGCTCCTAAAAGGGTGAACTTTAGAAGAGTTTAGATAGATATCCTTGTGTGTCTCATCTCACCATGGTTATTACCTATTTGGGTTTTCCACCCATAAACATTTGTGTCAAGTGGTGAATGCTTTTGTGGTTATGATCTTATTTGTTGATTTGATTTTCTGATAAGGCATGATACGTTTAAGCATTGTTGATGTTTACAAGATTGAAGTTGTTTACTATTAAGTTGTCATAACAGTTAAACCAGTTGATGTCACGTATACTTATGAATATTGATCTTGACTGAGATACGTTTACCTTGTGTGACTGAATTTGAGTTTGAGAACTTTGTATCAGTTTGTCAATATACTAATTGACCCCCCCCCCAGTCAATATTCTACCTGATACTTATTCTTTCATCATACTATCAATCTACTCCTAGAGAGTGGGACCACCCATGTATGGAAATATAAATAAACACAACCACCATGGCTAATCTCAAAGGGTGGGTCCATCATGGCTACTCCCATGAGTGGAAATGCAAATGAACACAATTGTCCATCACATAATCCTCAATGCGATGTCATCATCTCATCATGACATTCACCATGACTACTCCCAAAGGGTGAATAAACACAAGTGTTAGGTCATGGATTCTCTCTCATGAGATCCACCATGGCTACTCCCAGAGGGTGGAAAAAGGGCTTTCACTTAAAACTTCTCTCGCAGATAAGAATGCACTACCAAGGGCTTGCACCTTAAAAATTCTCTTGCAAAGAATAATGCACTACCAAGGGCTTACACCTCAAACTTCTCTCATAGAGAAGAATGTATTAACAAGGGCTTTCACCTCAAACTTATCCCTCACATAGAAGAATGAAATATAGTATCTCATGAAAATATTGATGTTAAGGCTCCCTCTGCAAGAGATTCATTCTCCACAACTCCAAGCTTGTCTCAAATAATCCACAAATATCAACCATCTGCTCATCAGTACAAAGGTATTTCCTCAACACCATGTCCTGAATGTAGTGATACTTTATTTCCACATGCTTTGACCTATCCTGAAATACAAGGTTGGAGTTTGCATCACTCTTGGTGAATCCCAAGCTCACCAAGTATCCATCTATCTAGGAATAAAGTCCTTCCAACCTACACACATAGGACTCCATCCCATGAATCATAGTCCTTTAACTGGTCACTAGAGAAATAATCTCGACATGGTTCATTCCCTTTAAATGAATATGATTAAGATCCTCAGAAGTCAACCAGAGCAGAACCTCTAGCTGCTCCCTCTGACACGAAAGCATACCTTACTCACATGGTCCCAATCATGGAAGATATCTTGCTCCAAGAGACTCTCATGTCTCTAAGCATCTCAACTCATAACATCATCTAGCATAATCCACATACGGTTGAATATGCTAGACCTTGGACCTACTATCATAGCTTGGAAAGGAACTCTTGACACTCTTGTTAAGTGCACAAATTTTGTAACGAATCTTGTTCTTTCAGGAAAATGTGAAGCCATCTTTCTAAAAAAAAACTAGCAAGGTGGGCAAGTTTCTGAAGTCATAGCTGTCATAAGATGATATCAAAGTTGTACAGGCCTCCCTCTCAAATCATCAATCTCATAAGATTGAGCCCTAGACCATACATGAATATATATAAGAGACTAACTATGACAAGAAGATAAAAATAATAATCAAGAGATAATAACCAAAAAGTGCTTATCTCGTTATTCTGCAAGCTTCTTCTTTCTTCCATCTGAGTGCTATACTTCTAAGAAGCTTCATGTACTTCCCTTCATGTCCTTCTCCTTCAGGACCTTTCAACTATTGTGAACACCATCCAATAGTCCTCACATAGTTGTAGGCAAAGATCACCATAGATCTAGTCTACCAGATTAATTGCACTTCCTTCAATTCTCTAGTAGGAAAGTAGTCTCCAACAAAGACACCTTACACTCATCAATATAATAATTAATCACTCTTCCAATGATTATGATAAGGGATCACAAGGAGAATCAAGCTCATAGATGTGATCCAACAAATAAGAGTAGTCTCCAAACAAGCTGTCAAAGAAATAAGTCCAACCAATGAAGATGCACCATTTTTGCCAATGAATCTAGTCAATGAATAGAACCATTCACAGTCTCTACAAAGAATGTCTGCCCTCGTGCCAACCAATAATATGTGTCGATCATTAACCATGCCTTATAATGATACACTGCAAATTTCCACATGAAGTAGATTATGAAATGATTTTGCATAATAAAGAGAAAGTCCAGTCCAAAAGTCCAATGTGGGCTAGGCAATAACAAATAAATGAACCTGATGAAATGCCAAATCTGTGAGGCACATCAACAAAGCCGACTGTAAAAAATAGCCAGTAGAGATATCAGTTGATGACTGAAATCATCCAACATGATATAGGGATCAATATGTCAATGTCTGATGCAAAAATGAAGAAGCATGACCCTTATGGTGAAGCCCGCTAGTTGCAAGATCTCACCATTGCACTAGAACCAAGCAAGGTGGTTACAAGCAATCTCTGCAATAAATATATCTATGAGCCTGGAGAAAATACAGATCACCAGATGTCGCCTGATGATTTAAAGGGTCAAAGAAAATAGAGAAGTCCAAGTGGTCACTCTGGAGGCCTGTTCGGGTTATGATGAAGACTAATCCGTGAACTCCATGATCAAATGCAAATTACCCCATCAAAGTGGATTTTCTTATGAAAATTACTCCTCCAAGATTGTAACTTGGTTCTGATACCATGTTGATTACATGCTTGTTTAACCACGAGAAATGATTTGCCCTCCCAACCATAGATAATGCACAATTGTCTCCCCAATCACTTCAATATATATATATATATATAGAGAGAGAGAGAGAGATATATATATGTTTATATATTTATATATATGTATGTATATATATATATAGATGTATGTATATATATATACATATACATATACATAAGTGACCTCTCCCAAGGCTGGCAAACTTGCACAAGTCGACCCAATATGTATAATAAAATATAATTTATATTTTATATTTATACTTAACTAAGTCGGCCCCAACAAGGGTCCGACCTCAGCTATAACATCAATAGTTGGAGCAACTTGAGTTTATTTCTTCTTGTCTTCATCTATGTTCTTCTCTTCTTCTCTGCTTGCAGACTCATCAAATTCATAACTTGCTTGTGTACTAATTTCTTTTGAAACATTTTCATTAACCTTTAGATTTTCACTTTCAATGATTTTATTCAACCTCTTGTTATAACATCTGTAAGCTTTTCTCTTTGGAGAATAACCCAGAAATATACCCTCATCAACTCTGCTATCAAGCTTTCCAAGATTTCCTTCATCTTTTTTGGGTGTAGCATTTACTTCCAAAAACTTTGAAATACCTTACTAAGGGAATTCTTACATGCCACATCTCATATGATGTCTTTCCATCCTTCTTTCTAAATATAACTTTACTAAGGGTATACATAGTTGTGTGTATAGCTTCTCTCATGTACACTTCAGGTAGATTTTCTTCTTTGATCATAGTTCTTGTTGCCTCTTGAATAGTCCTCTTCATTCTTTCTACTACATTGTACTGAGGTGTCTTAGGAGAAAAAAAATGTCTTCTAATTCCATATTTCTCACAAAAAATATCAAATTCATTAGAAATAAAGTCTCCTCCTCTATCATATCTTACGAGTAATCCTTATATCAACTTTATTCTCAACTCTAACTTTGAATATCTTAAACTTTTCTAATGCCTCTGATTTTTCTTTTAGAAATACAACCCACATCATTCTAGAATGATCATCTATTAAGAGCATGAAATGCCTCTCACCTTGTAAAATCATTGTTTTGGTCAGTTTGCCAAGGTTTTTATACCAAATCCAATAATCTAGTAGAAGATTTTTCTTTTCCTTTGAATGTTTTTTTTGTTTTCTTTCCCACTTGACATTCTTTGCATGTGCTTTGCAAATAATTGTAGTGTCAAAAATTGTATACCACTTTGCAATTCAACCTACATCTTTTGTAACCACTTTGGTGTCAATTCCCCTAGCACCTAAGTAGGCTCACTTCAACCCTTGCATCAGCGTTTTCCCTCTCAGGATGCTCAAGAACCCCTTTTCAGCAGCTCCCTCATGGTATCAGTCTTGTTAGCCACATGTCTCCCTTGTCTGTTATTTTCAAGCATGATTCATTTGGACACTAGCGCATCGTGTGGATGTCCACGCACCGTGCATTCATCTCGCAACATCTTAATGTTCGAATGATGGTTCTGAGCACCTCTTTCCACTTGTAACTTTTGCATGTCAGTGGAAACAACCCCGAATCTTTCAAATGGCTCGCCAACCCTCTTTTATATCTTCTTCTCTCTTTTAAATCTATCCTCTCTCTTCATTCAAGCTCTCTAGATTCTAAATACAATCTCTCTTATTCTTTGGGCTCTCACATGTTTTTGTGTCTCTCTATCTCACTTGCTACAACAATATCTATTTTTCTACAACACCCTCAAGCTCTTATAATAATCTTTTACAACTATCTTGGCTTTCTCAAGCCTCTTTGGTAATATCTTTCTATTTATCCTATATTTGGGCATCTTGGGATTTATCACATCCCTCTTCTATCTTTATTGTTTATCATTTATCATTTATCATTTATCTCATCTTTCATTTATCTTTTACTCTATCAATCTATCTATTTGTTTGTGGAGGTGGAAACACAAAAACTAGGATTTGACTTGAGGCAAGTCCCCAAGTATCCCCAAACAATTTTCCTTTCTGGTTTGTGTATAGGTTGCATTAGAGAAGATTCATTTAGTTGGAGGTTTCATATCATGGAATAGTTGTGGGATCATCTTCTTCCTCTCCTTTGTGACTTTAATTTCATTTATATAATTATTTTACCTTCTTTTATATACATTTATCACATTTAAATTAATCTAGAATAAAAATATGTTATATTGTGCCCTTCTATGCGAACTCTACATTCTGTCTATACAAGACGCTAATGCTTCATGCTATTGTCCATAATCTGTGTGCACCTCCTTGTGTAGAGACCTATCAAAAGATGTACAAAGACATACCACATCTTGAGTGGAGTGGCTGGTTAGTGAATCTTCGAGAGGTTGTTATCCGCCTATCAAAGAGGTTCATTTTTCCCCCTCTACATTTTGGTGAACGTGATGTGAAAACTTCTTATGTAATATTTTTAGAGATTTTTTTATCATTCTTTTCATCATTCAATATACCCCTATATATTAAAAAAAAAGGACAATTCTAAATCTTTCCCCTTCTTCCAAAAAATAAATTTTGTGTCGCTGCCCGGAACTCCATTTTATGGTTCGTTGGCCTTCGACCAACAAATTTATGCATTCTTTCTTAAGTTTAAGTTTAATTTTATTGATTTCAAAATGCATACATTATCTTATTTTATTAACTTACTTTCTAACTTTACTCAAAGTGCTAATGATGTTCCTTTTCATACTTACGATGATGACTTAGCTTTGCTTATGTCACTTTATGCCTTTGATCCCTCTTCTAATATATCTTCTATTTCAGAAGATATTTTGTTACAAGAGGATCAAATCATTGACACCTTTCTTAATATTACTCTACCATCTCTTCATTCTAATGTACTCCCTTCTAGAGATGATGCATTAGTAAATGATGAGTCTTGACTCTATCTCATTTTCCAAAGGTCGATATTGAGCAAATTCCTTCATATAAATATTCTAAATATCATGACTAGTTTTTGAATGTATTTTATGTCTCTTTTTCCCCTAAAAGGCCTAAGAGACCAATCATTCATGTGAATATAGCTAGTCCTTCTCCAAAGAAGGTAAAATCTATTCATGGTGTTCCTTTTGAAAATGATACACTAGATCTTTTTATGAGATATACACAGTCTAAGGCTCCTTCTTATAGAATGTTAGCCCATACTTATAATACTCATAGAAATAAGAAAATTATTGATCACTCTAATACTTCTTTACCACCTTCTCAGCTAGATCTTCCTAAAGCACCTAAGCCTCTAGTTAAGCAATCTAGTGATTATGATCTTATTGAACAACTTCATGTTACTCCCGCTAAGATCTCACTTTGGGATTTTCTTCAAACTACTTCAGTTTATCAAGGTATGCTACAAGAAGCTCTACGAAAGATCTTATTGGCTTCTTCTACTAGGTCGACAGATGTAAATACATTGATGGATCATATTCGTATAGACTCACTGAATATTACATTCTATCCACATGAACTCTCACCTCCACAAGTAAGAGATCAAGAAGATCCATTAATGATAATCATTTATGTTAACGGTGTGGGTATTAGATGGACTCTCATTGATACTGGTTCAACACTCAATTTTTGTAGTCTAGACCTATTGCCCAAAATCAATGTGGATTCTAAGTCTCTTGCTACATCTTCTATTTTCATCTGTGTTTTTGATAATACTAGTAAAACTACTTTGGGCACTGCTATTTTTCCTATAAAGGTTGGACCAATTACTATTCCAACCCTGGTGCATGTTATGCCAGGACCTTTATTATATAATCTTCTCCTGGGTAGACCTTGGATTCATTCTTTAGGAGTGGTTATTTCTACCCTTCATGGTTCTATTAATTTTTTTGCTAACAATCAGGTAGTTGCAATCAAGGCTAATCTTGAAGCTATGCACTTATGTGAAATTGCAACAGCTAGTCATGCCTCAGTTACACCTACCTTTCAAGACTATATTCCATTTTTATCTTATAATATGTCAACAACTATTCCCATTGACTCTCCTAAATAGGAAACCCATGAGAAGGTTGTCCCTAAGGAAGATCCTCCTAAAGTAGAAAGTCCTAAATCTACTTCTACTTCGTCTCCTTGTCAATTGAATGCATTTCCTAGTGATGATTGAGGTTCCTTAGACTTTACAAGCTCCTTCATTAAAGAATATAAAGTCGACCCTATCCACCTTAACTTTCCCAAAGTATCATTCACACACGCTATCAAAGATGATTATTCTTCTGTGTCATAGGATCATGTGAACACCATTGGCTGCACCATTAAAGGTGACCCCCCCCCTTTGGAGGAGTTGCAATTATGTTATGGTCCAGGGTTCAATATTTCTTCCAAGTATGGATAGAAAGGAGATGGTCTTCAGCACATGGGTCAAGAAGTTAAGGTCCCTTTGGAATCAAAATCACACTCTTTTATAGCGGGTTTAGGTTACAAAGCTTCTCCTTTGTCTTTATCCCCTTCATTCTCTAATGTTCCTATATCTTCTTCTTCTTGTGAATAGTTAAACTCTCCTCCCCAAGAGAAAGGATTGCTTCCTACTCCACATCCCTTATCTAAGAAAGAGCATACCTTATTCTATCTTCTCAAAGCTTGCTTGATTACTCTTCCTCTACCTACACACAAGAAGTCTCCTAAGAATAATTATTTGTGTGCATATCATCAAGTGCTTGACTATTCCACTAGTGAATGTAAGGCCTTGAATGACAAGATTCAACAATTTCATCAATTAGGTGTCATTGATCTTTCATGTATTGATATTCCTTCTTGTTCTTCTTTGCATATAAAGTGATATTGAGGTGTATCTCTATCTTTTCCTTTATCATATTTAAACTTGCTTTCCATTCTTATCATGTCTCTATCTCTCACTCGCCATGGTGACTATCTATCTCTCTTTTGTCGTGGTGATTATCCTTTTATCATTTTTTTCATGTTTGTCTAGGTGGGGGCCAAACCACTCTATCTTTTTCTTTATCATTTCCTTTGCCTAGATGGGGGCCAAACCATTTGATCTATCTCTTTTTCTCACCTTTGTAGGGGCCAATCAACTACTTACCAAATCTATCTTTGATCACCTAATCATATGGCTACCTAGTGTATCACTACCCATGCCAACAAAATCTATCTCTCATCGCCCTATCATATGGCTATCTAGCATAATGCACCTTGCTATCCATACTGGCGTATCCCATACTAATGATGGTTGTTTATCTTGTATCTTTTCATAACAAGGGGTTTTCCTCTACAGCGAGGCTTGTTTCTATTACGTTGTCTTATCTATTTTTTATCTTTATCCTTTATCTCATCATCCAACATGTTAGTTTGCAACTAGCATGTTTGTGATGCATCAAGTAACAATATCTATTCTAAATCTCATCTTCATCTCGCTGCAGACAATCACGTCTAATCAATGAAAATCTACCTCCCTATCACAACTATCTTATTTATCTTATCTTTTGGTAGTGGTCTTCCTTCAGAGCGAGATGGGTATTACTTATCTTTTATCATCGTGCCTAATACAACTTGCTAGATCTATCTTTTTTATCATCATGTCTACATGACCACTAGTGATCCATCAAGCTAGTGTCTAGGTCATGTACTATCTCTTTGGAATTGATTGCTTCTCTAACTTTCAGGTGCATTCTTCCTTTAAGTGATCAATCCTTGCATTCTTCTCTTCATTTTAGAATTCCTCTATTTGTTGTTTCTTGTTATTTTGGCGATGATGCATGATTTTGAAACAACCTTTTACATTGAGGTCTCTTTTACTTTGCTGACTCGAGATCTTAGTTTATTTGTTCTATGCTTTCATGTGTGTTTTATATTTTTCTTTATCATGTTCTAACCCTGTTGTCTTGGGATTCCCTTATTCTCTAACCCTATTCTCTTGTGCAGGTTCTTCTATCGAATGAATTTGTTTTGTAGGTCTTCAACTTGGGGGCATGTTTCTTTGGCTTGGAGATTTATCAGTTTCCTCTATAGTATCCTTTTGGCATCATGATGTTATTTCTTATTCAGTAGATTTCCTTTAGCATGCATATTCATGTTCATTCATAAGCCTGCTAAAGTGGGGCCAAAATGTAGTGTCAAAATTTGCATACCCCTTTGTAATTCGACCTACATATTTTATAACCACTTTGGTGTCCATTCACCTAGGACCTGAGTAGGCCCTTGCATCAGCCTTTACCCTCTCAGGATGCTCAAGAACCCCTTTTCAGTAGCTCCCTCATGGCATCGGTATTTTTAGCCAAATGTCTCCCTTGTCTCCTACTGCTTTCGAGCGTGATTCATTTCGACACTAGTGCACCAAATAGACATCCACGCACCGTACATTCGTCTTGCTAAATCTTAACATTTGAATGATGGTTTTGAGCATGCATGTCGGTAGAGATGACCATGAATCTTTCAAATGTCTCACTAGCCCTCTTTTCCCTCCTCTTCTCCTTTTAAATCTATCCTCTCTCTTCATTCAATCTCTCTAGATTCTAGACACAATCTCTCTTATTCTTTGGGCTCTCATAGCTTTCTCTAGCTCTCTCTCTCACTTGCTACAACAATTTCTAGTTTGCTACAACACTCTCAATCTCTTACAATAATCTTTTGAAACTCTCTTGGCTTTCTCAAGCCTCTTTGGTAATATCTATCTATTTATCCTATCTTTGGGAATCTTGGGATTTATCAAATCCCTCTTCTATCATTTATCATTTATCTTATCTTGAATTTACCTTTTGTTCTATCAATCTATCTAGCTATCTATGGAGGTGGAAACACTAAAATAGGGATTTGACTAAAGCAAGTCCCCAAGAAGCCCCAAACATTTTTCCTTTCTAGTTTGTGTGCAAGTTGCATTAGAGACGATTCATTTGGTTGGAAGCTTCATATCGTGGACTGGTTGTGAGATTATCTTCTTCCTCTCCTTTGTGGATTTCAATTCATTTATATAATCATTTTACCTTCTTTTATATACATTTATCGCATTTAAATTAATCTATAACACAAATATATTACATTGTGTCCTTTTGTGCAAACTCTACATTATGTTTGTACAAGATGCTAGTGCATCGCATTGTTGTCCATAATTTGTGCATGCATCCTTGTGTAGAGAGCTATCAAAGGATATAGATAGACATACTATATCTCGAGTGGAGAGGTCAGTTAGTGAATCTTCGAGAGGTTGTTATCCACCTGTCAAAGAGGTTCATTTTTTCCCCTCTACAATAATGTTATCTAGTTTAGTCAGTCTTGGTAAATCTCTCACAACTCTTGTCATGCTAATCTTCACCAAATTAACAAATTTCATGTGACACATCCTCTGATGCTATATCCAAATTTTATTAATCTGAGATAATAGGCAATGTCTAGTAGAAGCTCTAATTGATACATATTCCCACCTGTCTTTTTCCCTGTAGTAATAATAGTTCTAGATCTCTTTTAGATCTCACAACCACTATCTTGAAAACAACATTGTAACCATTTTCGCACATCTTCCCAACACTCAAGAGATTATGATGTAATCCTTTTACATATTAAACATTGTCAGTGTTATACTTTTCATCAAAAGTAATAGAACCAATTCCAACAATCACTAATCATCTCCAAATATAACAAAACCACCATCATACTTTTTAATATTTATAAATTCTTTTATCATTGGTCATATGATTTGAACATCCACTATCAGTCAACCATTGATTTACATCTCTTCTAACATGCAACATTGAAGCAACACTCTCAATAATCTTAAAATGATTACTAGGCTTAGGTTCATCCTTCTCTACCAAAAACAAACAGTTGCCATCCTCATATTCTGACTCATCATCTGAAATACCAGCATCATCTCTAACATAGTAGGCTTGCATATTGAACTTCCTTTGCTTTCCTGAAAATTTTGTTTTGATCCTCTTTTCAAGCATGTAGATGCATAAAGACCAATCTTTTCACACTTTAAACATTTAAGACTTAACATATCTTTATACTTGTCGATTACTCTCTTCAACTTTCTCACAGAGTTTTATTCCATTTCATCCAGGCTCTCATCATTTGAATCTTAATCTAATTCCTTAGATGCTTTAAATTTTTTCTCAGCTTTTTCTTTGTCTTTACTGAAATTCCTCATCTCGAATGTTGTTAAAGTGCCATACAACTATTCTCTGGTAAAATTTAATGGATCATAAATTTCTTCAATAGCTAAAAATTTGTCACTATAATATTTCGGTAAATTCCTCATAATCTTCTCTATCATATCCTTATCATCCAAGGTACCACCAAGATCTCTAATCTAATTTACTACACTATCAACCTTTTTAAAATAGCTTGTTATGTCTTTTCCATCTTCCTTTCTCAAATTCTCATATCTACGTTTAGTAATATACATCTTAGCTAGCTTAACTCTATCATTTCCTTCATAGATATTCTTTAATATTTCTTGAGCTTCATAAGAAGTATCTAATGCAACAACCTTTGCTTATTCCATTTTAGATAAAACACTAAAAATAACATACCTCGCTCATTCATTCTCTTCATAGGCTTTGATCTCATCTCATGTAGCAGGTCCATTCATCGGCTGCACATACTTGGTTTCCACAACTTTCCAAGTCTTGTAACTCAAAGAAATCAAATATTCTCACATATTCACTCTTGAGAAACTATAGTCATATCCCTCAAAAGTAGGAATAGTCAATTTATGTTTCATTGAATCTCCTCAAGCGGATAGTCTCACTTTCTAAGAACCAAAATTTTGATACCAACTATTGAATATCCTAGACAACCGAGAGGCGAGGGGGTGAATCTATTTTATATTAAAATTTATTTTACTTTTCCCACAGAAACTGACCTGGTAAACTAATTTTTGATTACTTAACAATGATTAGATATAAACTTGAAAGATCATACACATGAAACACCAGATATGAAATTAAAACTCAAGAAGGGAAAAACCACAAAGAATGTTAGTTCTCAAAATGAAAAAAACATGTTAGGGTGAGACTAGTTGAGGTGATTTTTTTCAAAGATAGCTTATTGCTAGAATGCTCACTACCCATCTAAAACCATTAGAAAAATAAAGAGGGCTTATTGCCTAGAAGTTGAAGTAAGAAAGAATTCACTACTGAAGCACATAGCTGAATTGTTTGAAGAAACCTTAGGCTCACTGTCACTAGTACCAAACAACATCAACACACAACCATACTGATCATTTGCAACCAAACATAACCTCACACAAATCAACAAGAGATAGATCTTAGTTTCAATCCAAATTATTTTATCCTTTTATCTTTTCTATATATTCTTCATTACAATCATTCTTTGAGTTTATACGAATCTGTGAAATAGAAATTTCAAGTCAGCGGATGAGACAAAGATACATAATTTAAAATAGGTCTTCACAAAATATTTGATCATGGTGGAAAGGAATGGGAAGTGGACCACACCATGATGCAATAACACATCCAAATGCTACAATCACCAAATAAAAAGGTAGAACATCGAGGGTCAACCAGACCCAAAATGGTCATATCCTAAACCACAACTCTGGAGCACGCCAACATAAATGCAAAATCTTATCAATAGAACTAGTAGAGAAACATGCAACACTACAACCTCTACCAAAAAACATCATTACTACATAGACTTTTGGAGCACAACTTTCAAATCTCCAAAACATGAGAGTGATATCTCAAGGAAATATCCAACAACATATCTTGACACACCATCAAAATGTCCACAACATATTAACAATGTAGAGCAAAACAAAACAATAAAATATTGAATTAGTATATTGACATCAATGAAAATCAATGACAACCATACTAACACATCAAACATCTTCACATTTGCAACAGATTCTAATCTATCTTGGATGGTTTTCATCTTTGAGGCAATAGATATTTTGTGATCAAACATATTGCCAAAGGAGATTGAAGTCCGTGCCCTTTAACATTATCCTTGATAATCTTTAACTTTTAAGGCACTTGGAGCAAAGGTGTCCTATCCACAGGAGTGTTCCACCACTATTCCATAATTTTTTTAAAAATCCCAGTGGTAAGTCCACATAATCTCATATCTAAAAGGAAAGGTACCTCTCTTTAAGCAATTCTACCATGAGAGAATAATAGCATTATGGTCAAACCTAGTTTGGGGTAGCGAAAGAAAGGAAAGAGTATCCACATTATCCCAATTACTTAAAACAAGGAACTTAGCTAACTTGACTTAAATTAGATGATGGCCCTACCTTCTATTAGACCATGCAAATGGTAGGAACTGGGAAGGACAACTAAGAGGGGGGGTGAATCAGTTGTGAACTAGTTGTCTATAAACTATAGATCAAATGCAAATTATTCCAACTTAAACTTAATGTCGGTAAAATAGATTAACAATTATAGCAATACCGGTGTAACTTAATGTATGAAACATAAAGAGAAATAATATCCACAACACATGACACATATATTTTGACGTGGAAACCCGGTAAGAGGAAAAACCATAGTGGAAAACCTTACCCACAATCAGATGATACTACTGCAGATAGTAAGTGTATACAAATGGGGTCTACACATGCAGAAAGGCCAACCACCTAGAGCTCACTGCTCAATCACAAAATAGGATTCACATTGACTACAATTGCATGGTTAAATCCAATGATAATGTACTGCTCAAAATAGCATCTACAATGTTGGATTCAGTACCAGTTTAAGCTCTGAGCATGAGTGTCAAACATCTTCATAACCTTCCTTCAACCTTCAAATAATGTCTGTGTGATTCGCACAAGGACCTGCTTATTTTTTCTCTTCAATATTCGAACACACTCATACCATCTCTGATCTTCAATAAGATCTTACAATCATTTATACAAAACCTAAGACCAAATGTATAGGTCAGCTCACTAAAGATATTTCAATTAAATCAATTACAAACAAGTTTTGATGTGATACAATAGGTCGGCTCAATACAATATCTAATCAATAAACCATTTCCAAAACATGTTGTGCTGATCTGGAATAGATATCATGTACCGGTCCATAACCTAGACATATCTGCCGATAAAGGCAAACCTATCAACCATATTAGACCAATAAGATTAAAACCAAATCCAAACATCCAATTCATGTCTTTGACATAATCAAATAATCTCTAGATGATAACAAGTCATCATTGCTACCGGTGAACAATATAACCTGTTGGTGAACACATATCGGTGAACATAATGTAGACCTCCAAGAAGACAAGTGTTGACATCAATGACAAAACCAATGCAACACATGACAAAGTCATCCATAATACCAACAATAAATCGGGAGCCTGGTAAACCAATATCTATAAGACCTACAACAACAATAAAATCAACCAAATAAATCATGCTTTCAAAAAAGTCATCAGAACCTCCTAATTTTTCTTAAGGATACAAGTGAGAATTGAAATCTCCACCCAAAATCTATAGATAAGTTAGACAAATCATATTAAAGGAGGCAAGGGAGCTCCAAAGAGTAGGTCTAGGAGATCTAACATTAAAAGCATACATATTAATAAGACTCCATGTTTAACCAGTCTTTAGATTTTCCATCCTAACAATTAGGCTATTCTTGGATGAATTGTATAAATCCTCGAAGAAGGAGGTCGGATACCACAAAGTAGCAATACCACCTAGAGCACTCTCAACTTTACTAACATAGAAATCAGTTTTGTTTTTTTTCATTTTAGTTTCTTGTAATAGAAGAATGTCAACCCTCCGCTCAAAGAAAATACATTTGAGCATATGTTTCTTGACAATGTTATTTAAGCCTCTCATATTCGAAGAGAAGATCTTTATTTAAAGAACAAAAAATAGAGATTTCTCATCTTTTGTCTACCCAAAGGTCTCCTCACCTAAAGAGAACCCACCCAGTCATTTCTTTTTCTTTTTTGACTCTAAGAGACCATCAAGAGTCTTCTTCTTCCCATGACCACCTCCCTAGTAGCATCCCTACTTCTTGTATCCCTCTAAAAAGGTCTGTCAAGCTTGGTATCTCCTCCCACATTTGCCTTATTTTTGTTTTATTATTTAGCACCAACCTGTGTTCACTCCATTTTTTAATCTTTCTCATCCAAAATCTTCTTAGGTTTACTAGGAGTTGTAGAAGAGAAAACTAGGAGGGTCATCTTATATCTTAGATTTGTACAACCTAGCTCATTTTTTTTAGATTCATCACTTGATAATCTAATAGGTTTCAAATTCTCTTTATTACTCAAGCTAAAAAAATATCAACTGGCTCACAAGATCCTTCATCATCTTCAAAGGGCTAGACTCATACAAGATTTTTGAACTTTGAACATCAAGTTTAGGGTCTGTTGGTGTATATTTTATCATTCACTGAACATTAGAATAAAATGTCCAAAGACACTCTATCCTCTCTTGAACAAAATTACCACATATGCTAAGATTGAAAGAAGATCATATGGTGATTCCAAGGTTTCTTTTGTTGGGTCTTGACGTGTTGATAAGCTAAATGGGCATTGTGTTATGTTGGTAATACACAAAGGTGATAGTTCTGATACTTAAAGATAAGTACAGATGCCAAGCTAATAAGATGAGAGGGGGGGGGTGAATCATACAAACTTAATCTTCCATAAAAACATCAGATTCAACCTCGGTAACATATACTTCAGTAATATAACCAAAACTGCTAAACATGCAAACTCAAAAGCATATAAATATCATAACACTCATAATACCAGATTTAATGTGGAAACCCAAATAGGGAAAAACCACTGTGGGATTTTGGACCCACTAAGAAATATACTCTTCTAGAGTATGCTCGGTTAAAAGAAAATCCTGTTAAAGATTACAAACACATTGCTAGATGTGACCCGGTTAAGGGATTTCCCTCAGATCTGTTAGGATCTTCACCTTGTTAGAAGTGACCTTGTTAAAGGATTTCAAACACTCAATCAAAATGTCACCTTGCTAGAGGGTTTTACAAATAAGACTATTAAGTCCACTCAGTTAAGAGATTTTCTGTCACTTCACAAAATAACAGTAACAAAAATCTATTTGCAACTTCACATCTAAAATGCTACAACAAATTCTTATTTGCTCAATACAATATAGACATAGAACTAATCTTGTCCATCTAGTGGGCTCTATACTCTGTTATTCAAAATAGGTCTTCAAGCTTCTATACTCGGTAATCACTATGTAGCATCCTTGTGCATACACTTGCCTGCATGCATTGTTTATCAATAGTTTCCTATTTGTAAACAATTCACCAACTGCTTAATCTGCTTGAGCACATTTCCCATGATCAATCATAGCCATCAGATCTTCAAACTTTGTCCAGGTTTAATGTATCCTTTGATATGAAAACATTTTACCTTGCCTTGGAACTTGCATACATTTCTTGGAACTTGTGCTATGGTATTGCAGTTCAATCTAAGCAGTAGATCTTCCTGCCGATTTTCCTTTGCCATAGATTCCTTAACAAAATTCATTCATGGCATACCAATCATTTAATCATAGCCAGCTCATCAGCTTCCTTCATTAAATAATGCATGTAATCATTTTAATGTATTATGTTATTACTTGGTTGCTACTCGATAAATACTAAAATTCACTTGGTAGACATTCTACCTTCATTAATCGATAGCGATAACCTTAGGGTTTACCAACTAGGTTCTTTGTTCGGTAACATAGTATAGTATTAACCTTTCAATCAATAAAATATGTATGATATCAAAACAATCTAATCATCATGATCTCATCATTGTCTAACTTGGTAATAGTTGCCCATTGAATAACTTATTTCTCCCCATATCCATCATATTCTATCTATGTCTTTTACTGACATTTTTATACTCATCAAATCATACTTCTCAAGATATGGCAACATCATACTGAATTAGAAAATCAATTTCTTGACATCAATGACAAAATAATAATATTAAGACAGTAAACATCCTTAATCAGTTTTATCCATAATCATCAACAACCTTCTCAATATCCTTATTGAAATGCCAACAATATCCCCTTGTCTATTATAATGCCAAATGCCAACAATTTTGCCCTTTGGCATTGATGGAAAAACCAATTGATTTGACCTAATTGATTCGGATTGCTATGAGATTCTGAAATGCTGAAATGCTCTCCCCCTGTCATCACAATTCTCCCCCATACATTAGTCTTCTCCTCTTCTTCAGTCTTCTCCCCCTTTGACAACAATGCCAAAAAGTAAAGAACTAAAACATCATTTCTTCCTGTATGAAGTGATTTTCTGCTATTATGCGTCAACTTAGTCTTGGTCAGAGCATTTATGTCTTCAATTCATGTTCCCTATATTGTTTTCTATATTGTTTCCTGCACACCTTTAGAAAACATCCTAAAGTGTGTAAATCAACATCAACTCCTAAAAAGATATTCTGTAGAGTCATCGAATTGATGCTTTTCACCGAACTCGGTCAGTGAGTAGAAGATAGGGGTAGGACCCCTAACTTACTTCTGAGATACTCAAAAAGTGTCCCTTGGCAGTGGCTTGGTGAAGATATCTGCTATTTGTTCCTTTGTGCTAGCATACTACAACACCACTTTCTTCTCTTGAGCTTCTTCTCTAAGATAATGATATTTGATAGAGATGTGCTTTGTCTTAGACTGCATAATAGGATTCTTCAAAATGTTAATGACACTAGTATTGTCACATAATATAGTTACTAGCTTGGTAACTTTCTCATTTATACCTTCCAATAGTTGTTTGATCCATGCTATGTTGGTACAGTTCAATGCTGCAGCAACATATTCAGCTTCTGTTGTTGACTGTGAAACACGTCCTTGTTTCTTGCTAAGCCAACTCACTAGTATTTCTCCTAAAAAGAAAGCTCCTCCACTTGTTTTTTTTCTGTCATCAATGTTGCCTGCCCAATCAGCATCAATAAAAATTTTTAAATCAAAATAATTTCTTTTCTGATATACTAAGCCATAATTTTTAGTGCCTTTCAAGTATCTAAAAATTCTCTTGATTTCTATCATGTGTGTTTTCTTAGGATCTGTAAAGAATCTTGCAACTATACCTACTGCCTGTGCTATGTCTGGCCTACTGTGAACAACATATTGCAACTTTCCAATCATGGATCATTAAAGTGTCTCATCAACAGATGCAGATTCATCATTCTTTGATAATTTACAGTTGGTAGCCATAGGATTACTTACTGGTTTTGAATCCTCCATTCCAAATTTCTTCAAGATTTGCTTTATGTACTTGGATTGAGTAATGAAAATATCATCTTTCATTTGTAGTATCTGTAAACCTATAAAATACTTTATCTCACCAATTAATGACATCTCAAATTCTTTGCTCATTTCATTTCCAAAATTCTTACATAGAGAGTCATTTCCACAAAATATAATACCATCAACAAATATAGCTGAGATCAGTATTCCATTTTCATCATTCTTCATGTAAATATTGTTGTTTTCACTTGTTCTTATAAAACCAATCTTGATTAAATAAGAGTGCAATCTTTCATACCATGCTCTAGGTGCTTGTTTCAGACCATATAAAGCTTTGTTCAATTTACATACCTGATCTTTATTATTGTCCTCAGCAAACCCTTCAGGTTGTTCAATAAAAACTTCTTCTTCTAATATACCATTCAGAAATACAGATTTGACATCCATTTGATATACCTTGAAATTCTTGTAAGCAGCATATGCCAACAATGTTCTTACTCCTTCAAGTCTTGCTACAAGTGCAAAAGTCTCACCATAATTAATTCCTTCTTCTTGGGCATAACCTTTGCAAACTAGTCTTGCTTTATTTCAAATGACCTCTCCTTTTTCATTCAGCTTGTTTCTGAAAATCCATTTTGTACTGATTACATTTTTGTTCTTCGGTCTTGGGACCAGTGTCCATGTGTCATTCTTCTTGATTTGGTCAATCTCTTCTATCATAGAATTTATCCAATCTTCAATGTTAAATGCCTCTTTCATTATTCTTGGTCCAAATTCAGGTATCAGACATGTGTTCTATCTTAGTTTGTTCCTTGTCATCACTGGATCATCCTTATCTCCTATAATCTGACTTGGTGCATGATGTCTTCTAACATATTTGGCTAATACAGGCTCGGTAGGCTCTGTATGATCTTCTTCATCACTCAGTAACTGGATATTCTCTTCATTTCCTTCTGTAGTTTTCTTGGTAGGACTTGTTGGTTGAACATAAACAAATTCATCATAATCTTCTGGTTCCTTGGAATTTCCTTCATCATTTCTTTCTGCAAATTCATCAATTTTCACATTTGCACTTTCTACTATTTTGTTAGATGTTTTGATCAGACATTTAAATGCTTTACTTCTAGAAGAATAACCAAGAAATGTTCCTTCTTCACTTTTCTAATCAAACTTACCATTTCTATCATCCTTGTGTACATATCTTCTACTTCCAAAGATTTTAAAATAACTTACATTAGGTTTCTTGTCATACTAGATTTCATAAGGTGTCTGCAACGTACCTTTCTTCAGTTGTACTCGGTTCAGGGTGTAAACTGCAGTGCTTATTGCTTCTCTCCAAAATGTTTGTGGCACTTTCTTTTCAATCATCAGGGTTCTGACACAATCCACAATAGATCTGTTTCTTCTCTTAGCAATTCCATTTTTCTATGGAGTTCTTAGTGTAGAGACCTGTCTTTTTATACCATAATCATTGCAAAATAAGTTGAACTCATCAGATGTGAACTCTCCTCCTCTATCTGATCTAAGACATTTCAGTTGTCTTCCTGTTTCATTTTCAACTCTTTCCTTATACCATTTAAACATTTGAAAAGATTCTGATTTTTCTTTTAAAAACATTACTGACATCATCCTTGAGTAATCATCCACAAATAGTATAAAATATTTATCACCATAATAACTTTGAACTTTAATAGGACCACAAAGATTAGTGTGCACAAGATCTAAAATTCCCTTGGAAGTGTAGGACTTACTTGTAAAGCTTGATCTTGTCATTTTACCCATCTAGCATCCTTGACACATAGCATTCTCAGGTTTTTCAAGACTCGATAGACCTCTTACTCAGTGCTTCTTTCTTATTTTGATCAAATTATCAAAATTTACATGACAAAACCTTTTATGCCATAACCAGGTATCATCTATCTTTGCATATAGAAATTTTTTACGAGTTGAGTCAAGGTAAAATGTGTTACCTTTTGTTTGTGTCCTGGTAGCAGCTAACTTTCCATGCTTGTCATGAACTTTGACAATTCCTTTCTAAAATTCTATTTGGTATCCTATATTGTTTAGCTATGCTACACTCAACAAATTGTATTTCAAACCTTCAACCCAATAAACATCATTGCATCTTGCATTGTCAACAAGTGTTATGGATCCTTTACCTCTTACCGGACATGGTGCTTCATTACCAAATCTTACATAGCCTCCATCATAGTCTTCTAACATAACAAACTTGTGTTTATCACCTGTCATGTGATGTGAGCATCCACTATCTATGATCCAAGAATCATTAGTATTTATGTGAGATATAAGGGCTTTTTCTTCACACCTTTCTTCATTTGATCCATCTTTGATGGCCACATAAACTACTTCCTCTATATCAGTTTCATCTGATTTATCATCATTGAATTCCTCATCAGCTATTAAGCATGACTTTCTATCTCTTCTTCTGAAGTCTCGGTGTCCTCTGTAATGATTATCTTTATGTCTATCATCTCAGTAATCTCTCTTTTCATTTGAATCTTTGTCAGGATAGTTAGAAGCCATATGTCCTATCTTATCACAATTGAAACATTTCAAAGGTAGTTTTCCCTTATACTTACCTTTGCCTCTCGGTAACCTTCTGGCTAATAGTTCTTCAAACTCTTCTTGCTTTCTGATTTCCTCATATAGTTTGTGTACTTCCTCCATGTTCTTGCGAAATCTTTCACTTGCTCCACTGTGATCCCCTTTAGTGTACTTACTCATTCTATCATTGTAATCATCAGATTCACCAATATGAAAAGAACTAAATGCAGATTCAACTTTATTTACCGATGACCCACTGTTATCAAAGTTACTTAACTCAAATGCATGTAGCTTACCAATAGTAGCATCTAAAGAAACTAGCATATTAGGTATAGACCTCAATTTATTGATTGCAGAGACTCAGATTGCATAGGCCGGTAGAAGGGTTCTTAACAACTTACTTGTTATATCCTTTTCTTCAATAGTTCCACCTACTCCTTTGATTTGATTGACAATCTCCTTTAGTCTTGTACTGTACTGGGTTATGTTCTCACCTTCATTCATCCTCATAGATTCAATTTGTCCTCTTAGACCATCCACTTTTGCTCTTTAAACATGTTCATCTCCTCCATACATAGATATGATCTTGTCCCACATTGCCTTTGCATCATTGCAGCCTTCTACATCATTAAACTCTGAATCGGTCAATGCAGATGTTATTTCAATCATTGCTTGGATATGTTCTTGCTTTGCCTTTATCTCTTCCATTGTCAATGGATAGGTTCTCGGTGTGATGAAATCATTCTCCAAATAATATACAACATATTCTCCAACTCCTGAGAGGTGCAGCTTCATCCTTTTCTGCCCTGTAGAGAAACTTGACTTGTTCAGCTTCGATGCATCCCTCTTTTACATATTTGGATCTTTTCCTCAAGTACCTTTAAACTTTTCCTTCTGGAGTCCAAAGCTTTGATACCAATTGATAGTTCTTATACTTAAAGATAAGTATGGATGCCAAGCTAATAAGATGAGAGGGCGGGGTGAATCATACAAACTTAATCTTCCATAAAAACATCAGATTCAACCTCGGTAACATATACTTCAATAATATAACCAAAACTGCTAAACATACAAACTCAAAAGCATATAAACATCATAACACTCATAACACCATATTTAATGTGGAAACCCAAATAGGGAAAAACCACTGTGAGATTTCGGACCCACTAAGAAATATACTCTTCTAGAGTATGCTCAGTTAAAAGGAAATCCTATTAAAGATTACAAACACATTGCTAGATGTGACCCGGTTAAGGGATTTCCCTCAGATCTGTTAGGATCTTCACCTGGTTAGAAGTGACCTTGTTAAAGGATTTCAAACACTCAATCAGAATTTCACCTTGCTAGAGGGTTTTACAAATAAGACTATTAAGTCCACTCGATTAAGATATTTTCTGTCACTTCACAAAATAACAGTAATAAAAATCTATCTACAATTTCACATCTAAAATGCTAAAGCAGATTCTTATTTCCTCAATAGAATATAGACATAGAACTAATCTTATCCATCTACTGGGCTCTATATTTTGTTATTCAAAATAGGTCTTCAAGCTTCTGTGCTTGGTAATTACTATGTAGCATCTCTGTGCATACACTTGCCTGCATGCATTGTTTATCAACAGTTCCCTATTTATAAACAATTCACCAACCGCTTAATCTCCTTGATCACATTTCCCATGATCAATCATAGCCATCAGATCTTCAAACTTTGTCCAGGTTCAATGTATCCTTCGATCTGAAAATGTTTTACCCTGCCTTGGAACTTGCATACATTTCTTGGAACTTGTGCTAGGGTATTGCGGTTCAATCTAAGCTGTAGATCTTCCTGTCGATTTTCCTTTGCCATAGATTCTTTAACAAAATTCATTCACGACATACCAATCTTTTAATCATAGCCAGCTCATCAACTTCCTTCATTAAATAATGCATGTAATAATTTTAATGTATTATGTTATTACTCGGTTGCAACTCGATAAATACTAAACTTCACTCGGTAGACATTCTGCCTTCATTAACCGATAGCGATAACCTTAGGGTTTACCGACTAGGTTCTTTGCTCGGTAACATAGTATAGTATTAACCTTTCAATCAATAAGATATGTAGGATATCAAAACAATCTAATCATCATGATCTCATCATTGTCTAAGTCAGTAATTGTTGCCCATTGAATAACTAATTTCTCCCCTTATCCATCATATTCTATCTGTGTCTTTTACCGACATCTTTATACTCATCAAATCATACTTCTCAAGATATGACAACATCATACTGAATTAGAAAATCAATTTCTTGACATCAATGACAAAATAATAATATTAAGATAGTAAACATCCTTAATTTGTTTTATCCATAATCATCAACAACCTTCTCAATATCCTTATTGAAATTCCAACAATCTCCCCTTGTCTGTTATAATGCCAAATGCCAACAAAAGGGACTTACACCTGGCTCATTCAATTAATAATGAAGGTATAGAAAATTAATCTCTATCATTTGGGTCTTGGATCATGCACTTAAAGAAAATTGAAAAGGAGATAAGGGTTTAGAAGTTATAATCTATTTCTAAGAATTCAAGAGACTAGGTGAAACCAATAACCATGCTTTGCTTCCCCATGTGAGGAAAACTGCACAAAGTGGGTGCAATCTTCAAGAGATGCTATTATAATTTTCACGTCATGAAAAACAACCATTAGATCGAACAATATTTATCCAAACATAAGTTAAGCATCCACAAGATAATCTCAGACTAACTTTACACAATAAACAAAAAAATATGTTCATCAAAAGTATAAGCAGAAGATTCACCGTAAATCAATACTTGCCATATCTTGCATTAATTTAACATACATGAAATAAAATATAAAATATGATGAGGGATAAGAACCATGCAAACTCCAAAATAAGAGAAGTAATCACCATCAATTTGAACAATACATTACTTATTACTTTGGCACTCATAAACAACAATTTGCTTATCTCAACATGTTTTGTAACATGCTCCCATATTTTACAAATGAGGGTGATGTCAATTTATAGACTCTTTAATTATAATTCAATGGTCAGGATTAATTTCAAATAAATGATCAAAATTACAATAGAAAACCCTAATTAGGGTTTGCTACAACTAACTACCCCTTGACCAATGAGAAAATTACATTCGGGGACACTTGTCCTTCTTGCTAAATATAAAGTTATTGCATTGTGGAGTGTGTCTTCTAGAAGCCTCTATGGATAAGTCAAGTTCATTGAACTTGGACATGTTGACTTGGAACAATTTGATTGGTTGGAAGATGATGAGGTGCCACCTCAGCATGTTGGATGTCTTCCTTGGTCACTTTTTTCTTCCTCCACATTCTTTCATTAGAATATCTTTCCTTGTTGATGACACTATCCTTTGTGCTTGCTTCTTCCTATCTTTGATCCTGGATTCCTTTCAAGATTTTGATCTCTTCTTCTTACTTGCATTTGAATCTTTGAGGTATGGAATTCTCTGTTGGATTAGATGACTGGACTTGAAGTTATTAAAATTTTATTTCTTGATTTCTTTGAAATTACTCATGCTTGAACCGGATTGATGTTATTCCTCTGAATACTCCAGTTTGTGTCAAGAAATTGTTGAATACTCCTTTTGTCTCCATCTGATTTTTATTGGGAGCTTGTCTTTATTTCCTTAGGAGAAGAAATCCTTCAAGAATTTACCCTAATTTCTTCAATAGGTCTGGGATTGTAAATGAAATCCCCCAAGAAGTTCGAAATTCCTTCCTATATTTTCACCAAGTTTGAGGATTTTTCTTTCTTGATACCCTATAATCTTTTCAAGTGCCTTGATTTTGGAGAAGAATTCCTTTGTTCTTTTGCCACAATGGAGGAAAATGGAATTTTCTCTGTGAAGTATTTCCCATACTTAGCCAAATTTTTTCTATTAAATTTCATTTTGTAACACCTTCATGTGGACCTCTCAACACTTAGCCAATATTTTGACAATCTCTATGCTTAAATGAACTTTGCCTATGGATTTTCCTTCAATTTTGATTTGGCTTGTGCTAAGTAATGTAGACCCCATCCTTTGGACAAGGATTTATTTCATTTTCTCTTTACTTTTCCTCTTTATTCTTCTCCATTCTTCCTATTTTCTTTCCAACACTTAGTCAAAATTTGATCCTTTTGTTATGGAAAATTCCACACTTAGCCATTTTTTGTTTTCTCTTGGCAAATTCCAAAACTTGGGTCGGACTTTGGAAATTTCTTTCCTTCCTTGCTTCAAAAAAATCCACTTGTTGTCTTCGCAAATCTTCCCTCCTAGCTAGCTTGTCTTCATATTGACCATGTAGCTAAATGTGTTGGAAAGGAATCATTAGAAATTCATGTCTTTTAAGAAATTTCTCTAAGTGTTGGGTGAATTTTTGAGAAATAATTCTAAGTGTTGGGCAAATTTATTGACTTTCCAAACTTGGTCAGCTCTATTTATGATGGAGTCTGCCATTTATTAGGACATTCTTTTCATGACCTTGGTGGACTTCAAGTGGTATCATGTTATTTCTAACTTCAAGATGGTAGACTACATGTGTCCTTAGGTCATTATTTATCCTTCATGGGAGGATTTTAAGCACTTCCATGCCATTTCTAACCCTTTAGAAGACTTCATGTGCCTTCATGCAGGGGGACTTTGCACTTCAACATGCCAATTTACTCTAAGTGTCAAGGTGGGATTTATTGTTGTCAAGCCATTTGCCATTCATGGCATGACAAACTTTACTTGGCCTTGGACATTTACCTTGCAATCTTCTTCAAACCAAGGCAAAATTTATGATAGCTTGGGCATTTTGAGTTTAGTCTCTCTAACCTCGAGTGAACTTTATGCTTGGCAAGCTAACCTTCTTTCTTTCTTGGGTGGACTTGGTTGCTAGCTGGATGATTTTATTTCATCATGGATAGACTTTGAATGATATTGGATATTTGACTAGGTGTCAAGGTGGAGCTCATCATAGCTTGGCCATCCTCTTTACTTTTCCTATGGTGGACTTCAGCATTGGCAAGCCACTTTCCTTGCTAGCTGGGTAGAGTTCATGATCAACAACCCGTTCTTTCTCATTGCACCTTGGGCAGATTTCAACATAGATTAGATATTTCCAACTTGTCTTATGGAGGACTTGACACTTAGTCAAGTAAATTGTATGATTTGTCTAGGTAGACTTTTCCATTTCTTAAGACGTTGTCTTTCTTTGTCTTGGCACTTAGGCAAGACATTTCCTTGACACTTAACCAAATTTTTAAATTTCATTCTCTAAGGTATCAACACTTACACAATTTTGTGATTTTTTTTCTCTCCAAGGTATCAACACTTAGCCAATTTCTAAAATTTTAGAACTCCCCAAGGTATCAACACATAGCCAATTTTTTGATTTTTTCCTTCGTGAACTTTGCACTTGTGTTGGACGTTCTTCCAAGGGAGGGCGGACTTCATGATAGCTTGGACATTGGAAACTCCTACCTTGAATAAAATTCATGATGGTTTGGATGTTGGAAACCCCTACCTTGAGAGGACTTCATGATTAGTAAGAATTTTTTTATAATGTGGCAAGGCGGACTTTGCATGGCACAAGACATAGTCTTCTCCATTTTTGCCATGAAAACTTGGATGAATTTTCTTGATCAACAATCCATGTTTGTCTTGAACATCTGGAACAACACCCTATTTGGACATTTTCCCTTGCTTTTTGTACTTAGAGACACAAATTTTTGATTTTGAAGATAGGAACCCTGCTGCCAAGACCTGAGTGATGGAAAAAAGCAAAAAAAAAAAAAAAAGCAAGTGAAAAAGCTGCCTCCCAGATTGGTCTCAAAGTGCCAAAAAACAAACTAAAAATACAGAATCCCACAAAAATAGGAGGGTGTCAGAATTGACCCTAAGAAATTGCATTTTTCATCCTTTGAGCCTTCTAAGGGCTTTGATGGTGTCCAGACACTGTTTTGAGGATGACTTCCCTATTTGACTTGGATGACTCCTTGAAAATTCTAACTCCTCATTGTAAAAAGACTAGTGATTAGCAGTTGTAACGCGAAGGAAAGGGGTCCCCATTTGTAAGGGGGTGATGTGTGAAAAAGGTCACAATAGGGTCCAAATGATAACCATTAGACTCTGAACTCTTGTTATCAGAATGTGTTTACTTACTATCAGAGATCTACTTAGATTCACCAATACCTAATTAACTTTATTATCAATAATTTCATTATCTTGTCAACTCATCCTTTTCTTTTTTTCAAATGAGTTTTCATCCATTCCTATGAATTTCTCCTTAATCTTTTCAATTTTAGGTAGATCAAAGTTTCCCCCATGAATTAACTATTCCTTAGAGTGTTGTAAAAGTTGATCTCTCTTGGATATTGACATAGTCAAATCTATAAGGAAGTAAAGTATTGGAACAACTTCCTACACTAACCTTGAGAGGAGGGTAATGCAAAAAATTTACAGATCGTTATAATAGCTAAAAAAACTTAATAGAAGTAAACATAAACATCACACATACCACAACATAGTGATTTATGTAGGGAAAGCACTCTATAAGTTGCCCAATATATTATTAAAAAATCAATAATAGATTACAATATACTTGTAGAGAAAACTCTTCATAATAGTACCACCAACTAGAGATTTAAAGGTAACTCAATAGCTACTAGGACTCTTACACACAACCTCTATCTTACATGAGATACAATACATGAAACCATCAAACGGTATTACAAAACCATGAGCTAAAACCACCCAATAAATTATAACCAACCTTATCTCCAATCTAGATCACATGACATGTCAAAACACACATCAACACATGTACCTCCCTTTTATAGCTCATTTATGTGTCTGATGCATTTTTCTATTTCCTATTTCAGGAAACCGAATTTTTGGAGGCCATAACTTGTGAACCAGGTGTTTGATTGACCAACCGTTTGAAGCACCAAAAGTCTCACAATATGCTCTATCACCTCGTAACCACTATACTGGTTACACCCACTTTTTAAGATATTATGGAGCCTCTAAAGTAATAAAATTGAATTTAAACCTTTCATTACAACCTTTAAAATTAGAAACTTTAACATCTTCAAAACTAGTTATGATCTTAAGACAAAAATTTATCGAAATGCTTATCTAGCCAATCTAAAGCTTTGAGAAAAAAATTGAACCTTTTCATGCTCAAATGAAAAATTATTATAAATAGTAACCTTATGTAAATGTAAGGTTGAGACACCATTTCCCCAACATTCTCCCAATTGTCAAACACCTTGCAAGAGAAAAGGTGTATCTACACAATAAATTAATTGTTAGGGGTCATGAGGGTCATAGACTCAGAACACCATCTACACTGCTTTGTCCTCATAGCCTTAGTTAAAGAATGTATAACATTCATCAAAGTCTCTACCTTAGCCAACTTCACCCTTCCATCATTGGCCATATCTCTAATAAAATGATACTAAACATCAAAGTTCTTGGTCTAGACATGGACTGTTGAGTTCTCAGGTAAGAAGATTGCACTTTGGCTATCAAAATAAACTGTCACTACACCTTATTTTATTCCAATATTTGAACACAATATTTTAAGCTAAATGGATTCTTTACAAGAATGAGTAGCTGCCATATACTTTGCTTCTATAGTGGATAAAGCAACCACAACCTATTGCTTACTCATCCAACTAATTGCACTACCAAATAAAGTAAACACATAAGCATTGGTGGATCTTCTGCTATCAATATCACCTCCCCAGTCTAAATCCACATAACCATGAATATCAAGGGAAATCATGTCTCCTACCAAATTACCATGATAACACAAAGGATACCCTGATGTACCCATCAAATATATAAAGAATCTTTTAATTGCATCCCAATGAACTCTATTAGGATTAGACATATATCTAGAAAGAACTCCCACTACTTGGACAATGTCTAGTCTAGTACAGACCATATCATACATTAAGATTCTAATTGCACTCTGGTAAGACACTCTGCTTATGTATTACATCTCTGATTGGGATGTAGGACAATTTGAAATAGATAATTTTGTTCCAACTGTAAAAGGAACACACAATGGTCTATAGTCCTACATGTTGAACCTTCATAAAATTGAATTCACATACTTACTTTGGCCTAGCCATAGATTTATGTTCATTCTATCTCTTCTAATTTTTATCCCAAGAATATATTTTGTTACACCAAGATCTTTCATTTCAAATTTAGTAGCGAGCTGAGACTTTAGTTTTGAAATCGTGCCTTTCCATTTACCAATAAATAACATGTCATCCACATATAATGCCATGTATAGGAAATCATCACTGTTAGATTTATAATAAACACAGTTATATAATTTAGAACGCTCAAATCCCAAACTCAATACATATGTATCAAATTTTTGGTAGCACACTCTAGGACTCTATTTGAGGCCATACAAATATTTCTTTAACTTATAGACCAAATTATTTTTACCTTTTACCACATAGTGCTATTTATTTTTACCTTTTACCACATAGTGCTATGGTTGTATCATTAAAACATCCTCCTCCAAATCACCATGAAGGAAACCAATTTTCACATCCATTTTCTTAGCCTCAAAATCATAATTAGAAACAATAAAAAACAAAAATCCAATGGATGTCATTTTGCAAGGTAAAAACACAATGTTGTGTCACACTTTTTTTAAGACACCGACCAATAGAACTAAAATTGTTTAACTTCAACCGCATAAAAGTGGCATTTCTAAATTGAATTTTGAAATGATGTAAACTGATCAAATGTAGAAATATTAATGAAATTTATGTCTATTATTTTTTTAATTTTTTAGGAAAAAAAATGATATTTTTTATATAAATTCAAAGACAAATTTTTCATTGCTGAAAAATCAGCGGTTCTAGTCGACGCAACCAAAAAAAATGAGAATGGACTTATTTTTTAAGGATTTTTTTTTACAAATAGAGACAATATATATGTTGTGTTAAAAAAAATAAAAAATAAAATTTGATGTATATTTTTCTCATTATAATATTTTGAAGTCCAACATAGCTAAATTTGACAGTTTTTGTTCGACGTCAACTTTTGACTACTAAATTCATCATTAACCCAAAAAAAAATGCACTTTTTTGAGAATATTCTCTCATCTACTGAAAAATAATTTTTTAATTTTTTTTTCAATTTCATTTAATATTTATTTTTTAATTTCTAATCAACCTCTTTTTTAACATTAAAAAGCTACTCATAATGTTTAATTAAAAAAATATTAAAAAATATCAAAGTAGTAAAAAAATTATATGACCGGATTCGTGACATTGAGATCTACAAAAGGGTATTTTTATTTTTTGTAAAAAAAAAAATTGTGATAAAAAATTGGCCAGAAATTCAATCTGGTAAAAATGCAGAGAAAATGGGCATTTTGGTGCCACATTGGCTAGTTCGACCAGACTCCTGGCTACCAAACTTGGTCCCCCATCCAACCATGGGACAAAATTAGATTTTTTGGCTATTTTTTTGTTTTATTTTCGAAGTCAACTAGCTCGGTTATCAGGGTCAATTTGACAACCATTTGGACATATTGTTGACAACTTTTACAAGGTATTTTTTATTCAATTTAATATTTTTGATGTTAATTTTAATTTATTAATATTTAATATTTAAATTACATGTATAATTTGAGTTTTTACCCATTTTTTATTTAAATACTATTAGAAAGTTTGTCTACATGTCTATTTGTTTTTCCTTTCTAATTTAATTAGGTGCACATATTTATTCCATTTTGGGGTTAATTAACTTGTTTGGGGTGTTTTATGCCTTTGGCATTCATTGTGTTTAGATAGAGTTGTAAAGATGATAATAAAAGTATCTGAACTCCCCTCATATTCCATTGGGCATTGGTTGTAAGTGAAATTGTTATCATCTTCTTTTTAGGTAGAAAGGCCTGCCCTCCTGAGAAGCCCATAAGGTCGGTGATAGGGGAACGACCCAAGCAGTACTTTCTTCTACCCACTATATAAATTAATACGTTACCTATGAAAGCCACGATGCCTTGGTGACCTTTATCTACACCGATGATACTCCCTAGTATCTATACTATGTATCTACACTATGTGTATGCACTTGTGTAGAGAACGAGGAGTGGGTTCTTGAATGAGTTGTCGCTGCATGGGTAGACACCAAGTTTCACAAAAGTTCCCCCACTAAACACTTTAGAGTAGTGGCCCACCCTTTTTTTGGTCTAAACATTGCGTTAGCTTCAGTGCAAGGGGATAGATGGTTTTCCCCCCAAGACACTCACCATAAGGCTCCCGTGGGATGAGACAAAAGTCCTCGGCTTAGCATAAGCTACTTATAGCTTTTTGGGGAGAGGGTGATAGGGTCATCCTTCCAATCCTAGAGGGCCCTAGCTGTTCAATCACGAAAAAGGAAAAATTAGTGAATACACCCCTCAAGGTGTCCCTACACTTGATTTGATGGAGATTCTAAGTTGTGGGATGAAGTTATCACCATGAGAATATTGACCTTAGGATAAGAGAGTGTTTGATGTGTTTTTGATTGTGTTTACACTCGTCAAAATCGGGCTGAATTTGGTCTATGAACATACACATTGGTCACATTAATATTCATAGTATCACTATTTGTAATGATCAATGTGTCTTCTTGTTTGTGATGTTTGTGTATGTGATTATGTGTGTGTATGCATGCATGTGTGTATGAGTACATGTGTGTATGTGTATATTTGTGTATGTGTATACATGTATGTTTGTATATGTATGTGCACACATGTGTGTGTATATGTGTGTGTCCGTATATGTGTGTATGTGTGTATGTATGAGTATGTATCTATATGTGTGTGTGTGTGAGTATATATGTACACGATTATATATGTGTATGTGTGTGCATGTATGTATGTGTATGTACACGTACATGTGTGTGTGAATGTGTGTGAATGTGTGTGTATGTGTGTGTGTGTGTGTATGTATGTATGTATGTATGTATTTGTGTGAGTATGTGTGTATGTGTATGTATCTCTACATGTGTGAGTATGTGTGTATCTATGTATGTATGTGTGTGTGTATGTGTGTATGTATGTATGTATGTGCATGTGTGTGAGTATGTGTGTATGTATATGTATGTATATGTGTGAGTATGTGTGTTTAGGTGTGTATGTGTATGTGTATGTGTATGTGTATGTGTATGGGTATGTGTATGTGTATGTGTATGTGTATGTGTGTATGAGTGTTTGTGTGTTTGTATGTATGTGTATGTGAGTGTATGAGTGGATGTGTATATATAAGTATGCGTGTATGACTCTCTCTGTGTGTGTGTGTGTGTGGGTGGGTGTCTATTTGTGTATGTGTGTATGTGTGTATGTGTGTGTGTGTGTATGTATGTACATGTGCGTATGTATGTGTGTGAATGTGTGTATGTATGTGTGTCTATGTATGTGTGTGTCTATGTGTATGTATGTATGTGTGCATGTGTGTATGTGTGAGTATATATGTGCATTAGTATTTATGTGTGTATGTATTTATGTGTATATACGCATACATGTGTGTGTGAATGTGTGAGTATGTGTGTATGTATGTAGGTATGTAGGTATGAATGTATGTATGTGTATGTGTGTGAGTATGTTTATATGTGTATGTATGTCTACATATGTGAGTATGTGTGTATGTGTGTGTGTGTGTATGTATGTGTGTATGTATGTATGTATGTGTATGTGTGTATGTGTATATGTGTATGAATATATGAGTGTGTATGTATGTATGTGTATGTGAGTGTATGAGTGTATGTGTATGTGTATGTGTATGTGTATGTGTATGTGTATGTGTATGTGTATGTGTATGTGTATGTGTATGTGTATGTACATGTGTATGTATGAGTGTATGTGTGTATGTATGTGTAAATGTGTGCATGCATGGGTGTGTATGTGTGTATGTGTGTATGTGTGTGTGAGTGTGTATGTGTGTGTGTGTGCATGTGTGTATGCATGTGTGTATGTGTATGCGTATGTGTATATGTGCGTACATGTGTGTATGTGCATATGTGCATGTGCATATGTATGTATGTATGTGTATGTGTCTATGCGTATGTATGCATGTATGTATGTATGTATGTATGTATGTATGTATGTGTATGTGTGTATGTGTGTATGTGTTTATGTGTGAGTATGTTTGTGTAGGTGTGTATGAGTGTATGTGTGTGTATGTATGTGTGTATGTATGGGTATATATATATATATATATTTGTGTGTGTGTGTGTATGTATGTGTATATGTATATGTGTATGTGTATGTGTATGTGTATGTGTATGTGTATGTGTATGTGTATGTGTATGTGTATGCATTTGTATGTATGTGTATGTATGTGTATGTATGTGTATGTGTATGTGTATGTATGTGTATATGTGTATGTATTTATATGTATGTGTGTCTATGTATATGTGTATGTGTATGTTTGTGTATATAATGTGTATATAATGTGTATATGTGTATGTATGTATGTGTGTGTGTCTGCATGTATGTTTCTATGTCTACATGTATGTGTTTGTGTCTGAATGTATGTATCTATGTGTATGTTTTTGTGTCTACATGTATGTGTATATATACTATGTATATGTGTATATTTATATTTAAAGTTGGGTCCAACTGACTTGACATATATGTGCATGTGGGGATGTGTTTTTAAGGGTTTGTAGATTCAAATTGCTTCTCAATAGCAGTTTGTCCAATGGGAAATAAAAGGACTAGATTACAGAAGTGTGATTGAATAAAAGAGACAAAAAAAAGGGATACAACACTTTCTCAAGAACAAGTTGCCATTGACGATGAAGTGGCCCTAATTCAGGAAAGAGAAGTAACCGATCCTAGTCAATGCAGAAAATTTTTCTTTGGTATGGCCAATTTGATGGAGATGGATAAAAGACACTATTTCTGATGAGATTTCAACTGAGGGTATGGTACCAGAAAGTACATTAAAATTACACTCCAAAAAAATTTGGGACAAATATTTTCAAGATAAATCTCTAATTGGAAGAGCACAGTTGTTTGCAAAGTTTTTTAGGAGAAAAGACATGACCCCTATTTTGGAGTTGTTGGGTGTTGATAACAAGAAGAATTCATCAAAGGGATCAATAAATCAAAGAGTGGTTGAAAATTTGCAAGAAGCTCTAAAATGTATCAAGAGCACAAGTCGAACTGTTGATTTAAGTGTTGCACAAAGAGCATTAATGACTATGATTTCTAGTAAGAAATTATCAAAGAGAAGACAAACTCAAGTAATTGCTCAGTTATTGAATGTTTCTAGAAGAATTGTCTAGAGATATATTAGGAAAAGAAATAGGTTGGATGAGAATATTGAAAAGAATTGGTTCAATATTTGCAGGGTTCCTCAAAAAGATAGAATTGTTGAAGATGTAAGAAGACTTGTTATTAAATACTGGACCAATCACTCTTGTGTTTCTTCCAATAGAAGAGACACTATACAACTTAGAGATGAAGATGGTAAAAAAAATGCACATCCAAAATAGTTTATAGACACAACACAGAGCAAACTGTTTGAAGCATTCAAACAAGAATTTCTAGATGGGAAGATATGTCAAAGAATGTTTGAAGGATTATGACCATGGTTTGTGCATATCAATAAGGTACATGAAACTTGTTAGCGAAATCACATTAGCTGCATCTCTAGTCATATAAAAGGGAAACAACAGAAAGTAATCCAAATGTACTCATCCCACCAAGTACAACACAATTTGTGATGTCTATTTTATGTGATAGATTAGAAGGTTAAGTTGAATACAATGTAAAATATATAAAAAATACATGTCCTGACTATGGATATTTGAAGAAATTTGTACAAATTGAAAATGTTGATCTTTCAGTGCAAGTTCTATGGAAAAGATTTGCATATGAAAAATGCCAGACAAAGTCAGTAGTTGAATCAAAATAATTGTGTTAAAAGAGAGTGAATTGTCTTACAAAGAGTTCATGTGTAGATTTCAAAAAATGATATATCCACATATCCTACACTGTCATGGTGCAAGATGGCAAGAAAAATAGTTTTGTATCTCAAAAAAATGCTTTACTCTAGGTGTTATTATTTCCATAGTAGACTTCTATAAGAACTATATGTTCAGTCCTCACAAAGAGATTCAAAGTCAATACTATCATTCTGAGCAGGTTGCAATTTTCGTACAATATTTGTATACACATGAAAAGTTTTATGTGGACAGTCTAGAATCTAATGAAGATGAAATAATTATCATTAAGGAAGTTCATTTTTATATCAGTGACGATACTTGTCATGACAAGAGTTATGTAACACATTGTTTTGAGAATTTTTTTAAAAATATCATACATCGTCGGATACATGCTTCACAACATTGGATTTGGTCTGATGGATATGTTGGTAAGCATAATTAAGTTTTACTTAAGTATTTTAATTATCTAGTATAATTAAGTTTTCTAAACTAATAAATATTATATTTGATTTTAACTTCACATAACAATTTAAATCTACAAAAGCATTCAATTAGTTGTCACAACAAAGTTCTAAACATGGTCTAAAGTTTTTGTGGAACTTTTTTTAGAGTGGACATGGAAACTGAGAGCATGATGAAGCAAGAGCCTGTGTGAAGTGTGCACTTTGCCAACATGAAATTAGAGGTACATGTTCAACTTTTATAGGAGAGCATGTATCTTATGGATCAGATTTAAACTACTAGAATAAGTTAATGTGCAGGTAACATCATAAGAAATTCAAGTGAGATAGTAGAATAGTGAAAAAAAAAATTTGGTTCTTGTGACATGACATACAACAAATACTATTTTTGGGAAGTTAAAAATATTGATCAATCCAATCCTTATAATTGCCAAACAATTAATGACATTAAAAAATTACATCAAGTCAATGACTACAAGACATAGAAAACCTCTTGTGATTCAGGTAAGAGAATGTAGAACTTGTTTTTCTATGAAATTGCAATGAATATAAGTCATGTCTACAAAACTTAACAACCCTCTTGCGATTCAAGTAGGAGAAAAATCATGTTTTTGTGTTGATTGAATTGAAAACAAAGCACATATTTAGCAATGTCAAAAAATTAGAGATGGAATTATTTCACAATGCGAGATGAAAAATTTATTTGCAATGCCTCCAAATGAAGATAGTGACATTGTAGATATTCATGATCCTCTATATTCAGCAGATTAAGAACGTGTTTTTGATTTAGTTGTGTCAGGTATAGTTTAAATTTTAATTCATTTTACATTCAACCATACACTTTATAATTTAATTGTTTGTAATTTGTGGTGTACGGGTGATATTTTTGCCATTTATGCAGATCCTGACAATGTAGAAGGTATTGAATATTACCTACTATGATGCACAAAACCAAAATGTAAATTGTCAGAATTAGTGGAAAATGTTGATGGGCAACAATATCCCACTAGACCAGTCGTTGTTGAAGGCATTTATAATCAACAAACGAAGATAGATAACAATGGTGTTACATTTATTGAATATATGCCCGACCAAAAAGTTTTGCATTATAGTCACTTAGTTATAGCAACAAGACTAAAATTTAAAACTTTACAAAACATAGGTTGTGGCCCCCAAAAGTGGAGGTTTCCTATTGAATATCATGAAAGGATATTAGAGATAGTAAAAGATAGAGAGGATTCAGATTTTATGTACGATGAGCTCACTTAATTTATTAGAGCAAGTGAACTCATGTTTTCTTTTTACCATGCTACATGTCTATATATGCATATATATGTATGTACTATTTTTTTGGATCGTCATACATATGTATGTATGTAAATTCAAGCTATTTTTTGGATCGTCATACATATGTACATATGTACATTCTAGATATTTTTGGGATCGCTATACATATATACATATGTACACATTTATATTTGAGTTGTTTTTTGCAACATATGTACACATGTACACATATACATATACATTCAAGTTATTTTTTTGTAGTATATACATATATACACATGTACATTTGACTTAATTTGTTGCAATTGCTATCTTTAATTTGTACACACGTACATTTGACTTAATTTGTTGCAAGTATGTATGTACATTTGAGTTAATTTGCACAATTTCATTTTATTTGTTGCATGATATCTTTAATTGATTTGAATCACTTAATTCAATTGAATTAATTAATTGATTTGAATTGAGTTGATTAATTGATTTGATTTAATTTGATTGATTTGAATCACTTAATTTAATTGAATTAATTAATTGATTTGAATTGAGTTGATTAATTGACTTGATTTAATTTAATTGATGATTTAATAATTCAATTGGATTGATTACAATCACTTAATTAAATTATTAAAATTCATTGGATTGATTAGAATCACGTAATTGAATTGATTTAATTTGGTTGATTCATTGGTTTTATTTGAATTGATTTGATCAATTGATTTGAATTTTCATTGGATTGATTAGAATCACTTAGTTAATTGATTTAATTCAACTAACTAGATCAAATGAACAATTAACAATAAAATAAACAATTAACAATTCAACTAACTAATTAATCGATTAATTGATTTAATTAATTAATTCAAGTAACTAAATCAAATCAATAGTTAACAATTCAAGTAACTAGTTTATTTAATAATTAAATTTATTAAATCAACAATTCAACTAACTAATATCAAGATTTATCATCTACAATAACATGATCAATTCTATATGTAGCTTGATCTAATTATAAAAATATAATATGGGCTCATAAACACGTGTAATAAACAAACAAGTAATCTCATCAAACAAGTACAAGTGTCTCATATGTACATATAATCTCATCAAACAAGTGTAGAATACATGTACAAAAAAAAAAAAGTACATGCACTCTACATATAATATCATCAAACAATGATGACATGCACATAAACTAGCTCGGTGGGCCCTCCATTGATCCATGTTCTGAATGCTCTCCCTGCACAAGAAAGTACATGTACACATTTAGCATACACACACACACACATATATATAAGCACATCCAAATATTATCTAACTATAAGTATGGAGATTTTACTTCAAAATAAGTACATGCAAATTTTATCTAGTCTGATCCACCACGTGCACTGGTAGAGCGTGCATGGGCCACAGCTATTCGAGATGAAGAACTAAAATGTGGTCCATGAACATAGATCATATATATATATATATATATTACCTTATAGTAAAAAACAATGTGTACCTGACTGTGACCATGTGCAAGAGCAGATGGAAGTTGTAGATCTTCTAATATCTCCAATGTAGTAGGACATTGTAAATAATTCAAAATTCAAATTGTGTTAACAATTTCGAAGGTAAAATCCACTATTTAAAATCAAATAAATGATATGACCTTATAGAAAAAATAATGTGTACCTCATGAGACTGTAAGGCTCTCCCAATCCTATTGATCTCAGATGAATGGAAGGACACACCATCAACATCTAGATCTAGCGATGCATCCTCTAAACTATGAACGAGCATACTGGTATAGTGACCATGAGCTTGAATAGGAGGTCTAAAAGTGGTAGGCCATAGCGGTGTAGGTTGTGGTGGCCCAGGTGTTGGATCAAATAGTATAGGCTGAGGAGGAGGTGTGGGATAAACATTAATATGTGGTTGAGGAGCTGTAGGGTGCACTAAAACTCCCTCCTCTCTCCCCATATCACCCTGAGACACTCTACCACCATCACCTCCATGTACAAGTCATCTCACCTGTGTCGGTACATCCTTGAGTGGGATCCCACGAAGGAAAGAAAGAGATGTATATGAATCCAATAAGTCGTTGGACAACAATGCACTCATCCACTGCAAAGGATCAACCTCTGTCAACCGTGCAGAATCAAGTGGATATGGTATGTCCACACGGGCGTAAGGATTAGTTCCACTACTGATGTCACATTTGTAGCACATGAAATGGTGGTCTGCAACGGTAAGAGATATCTCCCAACATGATCAGATGTCATCTGGCTAACCTAAGTGACAATCTCTGCAATGCTTGAGTAGATATCTTGCTTGGCATCATCCGTTGCTTGTGATAACTCCAAAAGTTTTAGTAGAACCAAAAAGTTTGGACTAACTAATTCTCATTTATTAATGAACACTGGTGCATCAATTCGTCTATATTTATCACTAAGCCTCCCTCTTCCTTATCTAACATTTGCTAGTATACTAGTATAATCAACATCTAGGCCCATATAAAACTTTGCAAATAATTGTTTGCAGATATAAAGTGGAAACTCTTCCTTCTATGGCCACATATGATGAGTTGCTAGCCATCTAGGATATATGAATGGGGCAACAATCAAATCAGTGCATCTGGTAATGAAATATTCCCTAATCTTCTTTTATCTCGGATCTTGATAATTGGGGAACATGGTATGGACCTATGTTGAAGATACATCCCTGTTCATGGTGTACCATTTCACCATGCCAGTCACACTACAAGAATAGGATCTATAGAATAAATCAACATACATATCATCATAAGGATTAAATGTTTGAATAGTGTTAATCATACAAACCAACTGATCCCTAATAGTTATTTCCCTTTCCTTATTTGGTTGGGCAACAACAACAAGTAATGTGGAATCGGATGGTATGATGAAAGAATAAGCATCTGATCAACTACTAAGAAGGGGGATGAATTAGCAAATAGAAAAACTAATAATAAACTTCACCAATATGTGTGTGAAACAGTGGTCTATAAGCTGCAAGCACAACACTTCAATTAAGTCATTATATGCATGGTTAATAATCAATAATCAATAAGTAAAAAACCATAACAAAGCGACTAATTGCCTTCTAAAAGATGTGAGTATAAGATTGCTCTCAGATTGTTATAAGCAATACCAGTGACTAGACTACACCAAGATGAAGGATTTAATCTATATGATATTTAACTATATGGATGCATGATGGATGAATAATTCAAGCAAATAATCAATTCAAGCAATAATGGATGTAAGCAATAATGAGTGAGTAAAATGGATGCAAATAATCTAAAAAAGCACAATAATCTTCAATGACTCCAGAGTGAAATTAGCGTGATAATAATCTCCAAGCGCATTCTCAAAAATCCTTGGGGTAAATTGGAATGAAGCTGAAGACTGAATTTATAGAGAATCATAAAAGAGAAAAGCTCAATTTAGGATTAATTGAAAATAATTGACAAATCAGGTTTAGTTAACTTTGAGATAGATTCCAATTATAGTTTAATTGAAATGCATTCAAATTAGAAGTCCAAGCTGCATTGGAAATAATAATAAATTAATTCCATGCATTTGTGATAAAAATAGATAATTCTTTTATTTATTCTAGAAAAGTGTCTTTTCAATGCAACTGAACTTCTTTTTCTAAAAAGCTTTGAGTTCCAATTTTAGAGAATAATTCAATAATTCAATTTAATGCTTTTTTGATTTCAAGTTCTAAATTTAGAAAAAGAAATAATACCTCAAGTTTGATTTCTCTCTCAATTCAATCCTTTTTGTTTAATTTCAATTCAACTCTTGTTTTGTAATTAATTCCTCTTTTGTAATAAATTAATTCCTTTTGCATCATTAAATGACAATTTATTAATTAATTAAATATGCAAGGATATATAATAAATCAAAATAGGATAATTGATCAAAATGATATTCTTGGAAATGATTCGATTAATTAAATAAATTTTTAATTAATATTGAGTAATTGATTTTCCATGTGGTATTCGATGACTAAAGAATTAATAATGTGCTCAAGTTTGATTTATTTGCCTTTGGTTAGGACCTTGGTGATGTTGTCGAGATTAGGGGCCTTGGTGATGTTGTCGAGATTAGGGGCCCATGGTTTAAATGATCATTTTTAGGGTATTACACAATCAATCTCTCAAAGTAAACTTAGAATAACTCTGTCAAGATTAAAACTTATAAGATAAATTCGGTTGTCTGTTACAACAAATTAACAGTAAACAACTTCTTCATATCTTCAATACTACCGGTTATCATGACTTATCAGAAATAGTTAAGTAGTTAAGTAAATCAACCATGAAAACATAACCACATAAACATTCACCACTTGACAAAATATTTTTTTCGTGGAAAGCCAAATAGGTAAAAACCACGGTGGATGAGACTCACAAGATAATATCTGAACTCTTCTCAAGTTTGCCCTCTTAAGAGCTTAGCCTGTTAAAGCTTTACAAAAAGTCCTGTTAAGAACTGATCCTGTTAGGAATCACCCGGTTAAGGGATTGACTACAAATGCCTTGTGAGAAGAAATACCCTATAAGGAGTAACCTCGGTAGAGGATTTAAAAATATAATCTAATGGACTACCTTGTTAGAGGATTTGAATAACACTAGTCTTGTTAGAACTTACCCGGTCAGGGGATTTCAATTCTGCTGTAATTGTTAGAAAACAATAGGAGTTTGTTGATTTGTCTGAATAGCACTACATTTGCTTGATCATATCCATTTCATGCTCCTATCTTCCTTTACTCAAATTGTAGATACATCATCTGGTTAGGAAACCACACACTCAACTACATTGTGTCTATCTCTTTGCCAACTTACTTAAAACTAAACAACTTCATCAACCTTAAATACAAATCAATCAGGTCGGTAACACAAAAAAAACCTAACTCTCATCGAGATTACAAACAAATTTGGTTCAAGTATGACCATTGGATTACATAGCAATCTATGCACATCAATCAAGAAAACCTTGATCGCTCCTTGATCACCACTTCATTGAACTTAGTAACTCATCATGCACTTTGCATTAGATGCAATACATTTGGTCATTCCTTAGAGAAAAACTGTTACAACAACTCACCAAAATATCTTGGAATTGTCTTCATACAATAATCATGCATGTCATCATCATTACCGCTCATCATCAGATCATAAACCAATATAAGCAATTCACCAAACTTAATTAGTTAGGGTTTATCAAAAACAACTGGTAAGGTTTACCGATTACAACAATAGATAAGGTTTACACATTTACATCAGTTACGAGTTCTCCTCACAAATTCTTCCTACCGGTTATAGTAACAATATTATAACAATATCAACAATATCATTACTGGTTCAATTGACATCAATGACAACAAAACATATCATTAATGCAAGCTTCATGCAAATGCCAACAATCTTCCCCTTTGGCATTGATGGAAATACAAATATCAACACCATTGATTGTTGTGTCATTGTGTATAGGAATCCTGGTTTACATTACCAAGTATTCACCATCCTCATTGTGTCTTCAGCTTGTTGTTGGTTCTGCTTCCCATAATCACATAATTCTTCTCCACCTTTGACAACAATGTCAAATTCAAAGTAAAACATGTAATGTCAAATTTCACTATGTATCATCAACAATTTGCAACTGGATGCTCCCCCTATGGAATACATCCACTTCTACACCAATCCTCCTGAAAAATTCTGCAAGTAGCTCCAGGATTGATGTAACCTACATCATACTTAACTGACTTCATGAAGAGGGACAACCCCTAACTGACACTAAGATATTTAAAAGTAGTCTTAGGTAGAGGTTTAGTAAAAATATATGCAAGCTACTCCTTGGTAGAAACATGCTCTAAGATAGCATCTTTACACTGAACTTTTTCCCTCAAGAAATGATACTTGAATTCAATATGCTTGGTTCATGCATGCAAAACAGGGTTCTTGGAAATATTTATGGCACTTGTGTTATCACATAAAATCTTTATAGGTTCTAAAATCTTCATCTTAAAGCCTTCCAAAATGTGCCTCATCCATATAATCTGTGTGCAATTCATGTAAGCTGCAACATACTCAGATTCAACAGTAGATTGTGAAGTACAACTCTGCTTCTTACTACTCCATGAAACAAGCCTCCCTCCAAGAAAAAATGCTCCACCAGTTGTGCTTTTCAGGTCATCAACATTTCTTGCCCAATCTGCATTTGTGTACACCTTCAAGTCAAAAGATCCTCCATATGGATACCATAACCCATAATCAATAGTACCTTTCAAGTATCTAAAAATTCTTTTGTTTGCAATCAGATGTGTTTCCTTAGGATTCTTTTGGAATCTAGCAACTATGCCAACTGCATGAGCTATGTCCGGTTTGCTATGAACAACATAGTGTAATTTTTCAATCATTGACATGTATTCCTTCTCATCAACAGATTTGGACTTATCTTCCTTAGACAAATTACAACCTGTAACCATAGGTGTGCCAATTGGTTTAAAGTCACTCATGCCAAATATCTTCAAGACCTCTTTCACATACTTAGACTGTGTGATGAAAATACCATTCTTCATTTGCTATATTTGCAAGCATATGGAATTTTTTATTTCCCCCACTAAAGACATTTCAAACTTATTTTTCATTTCATCTGCAAAATTGTTGCTCATGTCATCATTACCTCCAAATATGATATCATCAACAAATACTTCGCTGACTAGTATTTTATCTCCTTCAGATTTGAGATATATGTTACTATAATCACTGGTTCTTAAAAACCCTATCTTCATCAGATTTGAAGGAAGCCTTTCATACCATGCTCTAGGTGCCTACTTTAATCCATATAAATCTTTATACAATTTGCATACCATGTCTTCTTTATCAGTTAAAGCATAACCATCTGGCTACTCAATGTATACTTCTTCTTCAAGTATCCCATTCAAAAATGTTGACTTAACATCCATTTGGTATACCTTGAATTTCTTGTGTTCAGAAAATGCAAGTAAAGTTCTGACACCTTCAAGTCTTGCCACAGGTACAAAATTTTCACCATAGTCTTCACCTTCTTCTTGCGCATAACCTTTGTAAACCAACCTAGCTTTATTGTGATCCACAATACCATCTTCATTCAATTTGTTCCTGAAAACCCACTTAGTTCCTATCACATTTTATTTACTAGTTGGGGTACCAGGGTCCATGTGTTGTTCTTCTCAATTTGATCTAATTCCTCCTCCATAGTTTTAACCCAATGATCATCACCAAAATCTTCCTTAGCAGTTCTTGGCTCAATAGTGAAGATCATGCAAGAATTTTTTTTGATTCTTCTCCTGGTTAGTACTCTAGCATCCTTATGCCCAATAATCTATTCAAGTTTGTGATTTAGTCTCACATATCTTGGAATAACATGATCATTATCTTCAAGTTCATCTTCTTCGTTATCATCATCTTCTTCTGAATTTATCTGTTTTGGTTGGACTGGTACATCAATATTTGCTTTGTCAGTCTCAAATTTCATAGTTTCTGGTTCCAAAATCAAAATGCAAGGATCTTCATCCTTTTTCTCTGAATTGGTTACTTCAGGAAATTCATCCACTCAAACATTAGCACTCTCAACAATTCTTTGTGTCCGGTTGTTAAAACACTTGTAGGCCTTACTCTTGGTGGAATAGCCAAGAAATATACCTTCATCACTTATAGCCTCAAATTTGATAATATAATCACCTCTCTTAATAAAACATTTTCTTCCAAATATTCTGAAATAACTAACATCAGGTGATCTACCATACCAATATTCATAAGGAGTCTTGTCCTTACTTCTCTTCACCAGAATCTTGTTCATAGTGTAGATAGTTGTGTTGATAGCTTCTCTCCAGAATGTTTTTGCTACACATCCTTGTATCAACATCATCCTAGCAACTTCAACAACTGACCGGTTGTTTCTCTCTATGATACCATTATTTTGTGGTGTCCTTGGTGCAAAAAGTTGCTGCTTGATACCATTTCCTTCACAATACCTAATGAACTCCTCAGAAGTAAATTCACCACCCTGATCTATCCTCGGACACTTTATCTTCTTACCACTCTCTTTCTCAGCTAAGGCCCTGAATTCCTTGAACTTACCAAAAGCTTCAGTATTATCCTTCAATAATGTGACCCACATCATCCTTGAGCAATCATCAGTGAAGATCATGAAATATCTATCACCTTGAATACTTCTAGTTCTTATTGGTCCATAAAGATCTGTATGAACCAAATCTAACATATGTTCCGCTGAAAAGTATTTTCTATTGAAAGTTGAGGATGTCATCTTTCCCAATTGATATTATTTGCACAAAGCATTAACCGGTTTGTCTAACTAAGGCAAACCTCTCACTGTCTTGGGCTTAATCACTTTAACAATATTATCAAAGTTTGTATGACAAAATCTCCTATGCCAAAGCCAACTATCATCTATCTTTGTAATTAAACAGTTGCTAACTTTAGGATTAAGATGAAATAAGTTACCTTTAGTTTGCTTCCTGGTTGCAATTAGTTCACCTTTATTGCCATAGATCTTGCACAAACCATTTTTCAATTCCAATGGGTATCCTTTGTCATTGAGTTGTGCCACACTCAAAATATTGTGCTTTAGACCTTCAACCCAGCAGACATCATATGCACTACTCTTTCCATTAAGAGAAATAGTTCCCTTACCTTTAACCATGTAGGGTGAGTCATTACCAAATCTTACAACTCTGCCATCAAATTCCTTCAGAGAAAGAAATTTGCTCTGATCACCGATCATGTGATGTGAACAACCACTATCAATGATCCAATCATTGGAGTTATCCATCCTGGATACTAATGCCTTTTGGTTTGTCATCTCTTCTTTAATGGCTACAAACACAATGTCTTCATTAGCATCACCATCAAATTGCTCATCAGTGGTACCACCATCAACAACAATAAGACAATCCATTTTTCCTTTACCCTTGTACTTCTTGAATTTCTCTCGTTTGTTCTCATTATCACCATTAAGACAATTAGTAGCAATGTGTCCAATCTTGTTGCATGCAAAACATTTTAAAGGTAATTTGCCTCTATATTTACCTGTACCTTAAGGAAACCACTTGGCCAACAATGCTTCAAGCTCAACTAAACAGTCTTCGTCATCAACTTCTCTGCTAGATCTGGATTCATAACTGTGACTGGCATCTCTACTTTTCCTCATAGATGGGTTAGAAACAGAAGCTCTAAATGTAGACTCAGATTTTTGTACACTACCATCATAACCATTTAATTCAAAAGCAGTAGCTTGCCAATGATGGAGTCAAGAGTTACCTTAGTTTTGTCAATGGACTTCACCTCCTAAATAGCTACAACTCTGATAGCGTAGACTGGTAGCATGGTTCTCAGTACCTTACTGATCACTATGGAATCATCCACTTTACCCCCTGCACTCTTAATTTCACCTATTATCTCTTTTATCCTTTGACCATACTGCTGGATATTCTCACCTTCAGCCATCCGCATGCCATCAAACTTTCCTCTTAGTTTCTCCTCTTTAGCAATATTAACATGTTCATCACCACTATAAATCTCTCTAAGTTTTTTCCATACCTCATATGCAGTTTCAAGACCATGAACATCTACATATTCTGCATCAAACAAAGAACTGATAATAGCCTCCAATGCTTGATGATTTTCTTGTTGCTCTTTCTTCTGGTCATTAGTCAACATCCCAATAGGTGCAACATACTTAGTATCAACATGTTCCCAATACTGACTTCCCAAACTTTAGATATAAATTTTCATTCTGTCACTCCATATCATGTAGTTCTCTCTGTTAAACTTCGGACCTTCCTTCTTCATTATGATCAATAGATCTTTTCCTCAATCTGTTAGGCTTAGACCTTAGAGGACCTAAAATGCTCTGATACCATTTGATGGTATGATGAAAGAATAAGTATCTGGTCAACTACTAAGAGGGGGGGCTGAAACAGTAGATAGAAAAACTGATAATAAACTTCACCAATCAATCTCTCAAAGTAAACTTAGAATAACTCTATCAAGATAAAAACTCATAAGATAAAAGAGGTTGTCTATTACAAGAGATTAACAGTAAACAACTTCTTCATATCTTCAATACTATCGGTTATCATGACTTATCAGAAATAGTTAAGTAGTTAAGTAAATTAACTATGAAAACATAACCACATAAACATTCACCACTTGAAATGAATATTTTTGTTGTGGAAATACAAAGAGGTAAAAACCACGGTGAGATGAGACTCACAAGATAATATCTGAACTCTTCTGAAGTTCACCCTGTTAGGAGCCTAGCCTGTTAAAGCTTTACATAAAGTTTTGTTAAGAACTGATCCTGTTAGGAATCACCCGGTTAAGGGATTGACTACAAATGCCTTGTTAGAAGCAATACCCTATAAGGAGTAACCTCGGTAGAGGATTTGAAAATCCAATCTAATGGCCTACCTTGTTAGAGGGTTTGAATATAACCAACCTTGTTAGAGCTTAACTGGTTAGGGGATTTCAATTCTGTTGTAATTGTTAGAAAACAATATGAGTTTGCTGATCTTTTTGAATAGCACTACATTTGCTTGATCATATCCATTTCATGCTCCTTTACTCAAATTACAGTTATATCATCCGATTAGGCAACCACACACTCAACTAAACTGTGTCTATCTCTTTGCCGACTCACTTAAAACTAAACAACTTAATTGACCTTAAATACAAATCAATCAAGTCAATAACATAACAAAAACCTAAGTCATTGAGATTACAAACAAATTCAGTTCAAGTATGACCGTTGGATTACATAGAAATCTATGCACATCAATCAAGAAAACCTTGATCACTCCTTCATCACTGCTTCTTTGAACTTAGTAACTCATCACGCACTTTGCATTAGATGCAATACATTTGCTCATTTCCTAGACAAAAATCATTACAACAACTCACCAAAATATCTTGGAATTGTCTTCATATTATAATCATGCGTGTCATCATCATTACCGCTCATCATCAGATAATAAACCAATATAACCAATTCACCAAACTTTATCGGTTAGTGTTTATAAAAAAAAACTAGTAGGGTTTACCGGTTACAACAATAGATAAGGTTTACACCTTTACACCAGTTACTGGTTCTCCTCACAAATTCTTCCTACCAATTACAGTAACAATATTACAACAATATCAACAATATCATTACCAGTTCAATTGACATCAATGACAACAAAACATATCATTAGTGCAATCTTCATGCAAATTCCAACATAATCAAGATGATCTAGTGCATGCTGCAGGACAAGAATAGTCTCGGCAAAAAGTCGATCCCTGCATTGACTATCAGTGGAGGCCATTGGACCAGACTATGTAGATGTTTGGTCAGTGCCCTCTGGATGAACACTAGCATTTGATGTATGATCATCCATGTGGAAAATATCTGTATGAGTAATAAAAGAAAATATTAAACTAAAATTAATTATTCAAAACTACTTTTAAATAATTCAAACTAATTCTGAAAACTACTTTAAACTAATTCAAACATATTTGAAAATCATACAATTGTAATTTAAAGTACAATTCGAAGTAATTGAAACATTTGATACAAATTAATTTAAAGAAACATTAAAATTAAATACATGTACATACACATACACATACATATACATATACATATACATATACATATACACATACACATACATATACATATACATATACAAATACACATACATATACACATACACATACACATACACATACACATACACATACACATACACATACACATACAAATATACATACATATACACATGCACAAGTACATACACACACATACATACTTTACAGGGTAGATACATACATACACACATGCACATATACACACACTTAAATACACACACACACACACATACACACACATACACTCACATACACACATACACATACACATGCATGCATACATACATATTGTACACACATACATGCATGCATACAAGCGTACATTGACAAACATACATACACCTATATATGTGTGTGTATGTGTGTGTATGTGCACATATGTGTATTGCATGCATGTGTATGTGTATGTGTGTATGTGTGTATGTGGGTGTATGTGTGTATGTGGGCATGTATGTTGGCATGCACGTGTGTATATATGCATGTGTGTATACACATGTATGAACATGTATGTATGTGTATGTGTGTACATGTATGTCTATATATATGCATGTCGGTGAATGTATGTATATATATGTTGACCGTTTGTGTATGTATGTATATATGTATGTGTGTATGTATGTTTATGTGTCTATGTGTATATATGTATGTATGTGTGTGTTTGTGTATGTATGTGTCTATGTATACACACATAAGCACACATACATACATACATGTGTACACACAGATACACCCACATACACACATAAACCCATACACACATACACATACACATGCATGCATACATACATAAATATACACATACACATACATGTGTGCACATACACACATATATACAAACATACATACATATACATGTGCATACATATACACCTACATATATACATACACATGGACATACACACATACATAAACACACATACACATGCACAAACATGTACATCTATGTATGCATGTGTATGAACGTGTCTATGTATATTTGTATGTATGTGCACGTGAGTCTGGGTATGGACGTGGGTGTAGGTGTAGGTGAATGTGTCTTTCTTTCTATGAGTACGAGGATATGTAGTGTATTTATTATAAATTTTTAGTGTTTATATGTAAGGGTAATGAGAAAATGATTTTTTTTATTATTATTTAATAAGTATGTGTGCATATTTTTTTAACATTTTTCTAATGTTTTCATTTTAATTTTTTTCTAAAATTCAATAAACTACAAAATAAAAAAATTATAACAATAAATATATTAATTTTTTAAATTATAAATACAAAACAAAAAAAAAAAAAAAAAGAACATACCTGGAAAACTGGGGGTTGGCAATAAGCTCCTTAGGTAGTTGTGTCGAACTCCCAAAGCTCCCCAAAGTGCAAATGAGGGGGATCAACCAAATTTTCGGCTTGTAAAGCCGATAGTCTAGTCAAACTCAGTTTGGTCGGACTTGGTTTAATCAAACTCCTGCAGCCACGCGGCCTCAGGTAGTCTGGTTGAATTGGGTCTGGTTGGACCAACCCCTTGTTGGCCCAAAGTGTGACATAGGTACATGCTTTGGCCCTACAACAGGAGAAAATATCTCACCATAATTAATACCCTCAACCTAAGAGTATCCTTTTACAACCAACCTTGGTTTATACTTCTCAATACCTCCATCTGAACCAATCCTTTTCTTGAACACCCATTTACAACCAACAAGTTTTCATCCTTTAGGTAATGGTACAAGATCCCATGTATCATTCTTTTTCAAAGCTTCCATTTCTTCTTCCATAGAAATCTTTCAGGATTCTTCATCATTCATACCTAATGCCTCTTCTACAGATATAGGTTCATCCACATTAATATTCAAAGAAAAAATACATAGCCAATCATTAGGCGAATACCTTTCAATTTGTAGTCTATGTCTTGTAGACCTTTGAACAAGTTGATTTGGAGGTTCGTCCTCCTCTTCTAAAGATTCAGAGCTATATGTGTCTCCTCAACTTCTTGCCTATATAAGGCTCTCGATTCAACTATTCAAGCATATAAGAGAATTGAACCACATCTTCTTATTTAGTCTATTCCATTTGCAATGGAATGAAAGGAGACTTAATTTTTATAAAAGTAACACTTCTACTATGTATTAGCTTTTATGCAACAAGGTCCCAAATCTTGTATCATTTCACACCATAATTTTATCTGATGAAGATACATTTCATAGCCTTGTTCCCCAACTTTTTTTGCTTCTCCTTTGGCATAAGTGCATATGCCTTGCAATCAAAACCTCAAAGATTTCATAATAAAGGATTGTGACCTAACCATGCTTCCATAGGAATTTTATCAACAAGAGATAATGTAGGAGATCTGTTAATTAGGTAGCAAGAAGTGGCAACAACTTCAGCCCAAAACTTTTGTTCTAGACCAACACCACTCAACATACTCCTTGTGTTCTCTATTAGTGCCATGTTCATTCTTTCTGCAACTCCATTTTCTTGTGGAAAATATGGAGTTGTCTTCTATCTATTAATGCCACGATCTTTATAGAATCTATCAAAATCATTAGAGAAAATTTCACCACCATTATCAATTCTCAAACATTTTATTTTCATTCTAGTATGCAACTCAACTATTGATTTATATTCTTTGAATCGATTGAAAATATCACATTTACTCTTTAGAAAGTATACCCATGTCTTTATACTAAAATCATTAAGAAATGAAATATAATATGTAGATTTTCCAATGGAAGGGACGACTATAGGACCAAACACATCAGGCTGAATAAGACCCAAAACACCACAATATTTATGAGAACTCAAGTAAAACTAAGCGTGGTTTTGTTTTTTAATAAATGCAATGCTCACAAAAACCAAATTCAATATTACAATCATTCAAACCTTCAACAAGGTTTTTATTTTTCAAGGTCCTTAGACCCTTTTCTCCAATATGGCCAAGCCTTTGGTGCCATCTCATAGTCTTATCTATAGGTAATTTTTCTTTAGATGAAAGAGAACCCTTAGGTACCCAAAATCCATGTCCATCTATTGAAGGCAAAACCCTCAAATCTTCCAATGAAGTATCCATATATTCACTTTTTATAGAGGTTATATTATAATCATTTGTGTATGCCTCTAGCTTATAAGAAGTGCCAAATCTAACACCTATAGCAATCACCATAGCACGCTTAATCATTTACATCATGCATCAAAAAAAACTACTTGCATAACCACATCTATTGTTTTGTTTAAAAACAAATTTTTTTTTAGTCTAGGGATATGCAGCACTGCTAATCCTTTTTATTCTACCACCAGGAAAACTAATTATAACTTTACCACAACCAACAATATCTAAATGTGAATCATCATCCAAGTACACCTTACCTCCATTAAGCTCTTGATATTCAAAAACCCAAGCTCTATTGGAAGTCATATGAAAAGATGCACTTGAGTCAATTAACCATGCATCATTACCTACATGAGTAGTCAAAGGTACAATGAATGCATCGCCCTATTTCTTGTCAAACTCAAAATTAGAGTCAAACTTCTTTTTCTTCTTCTTTTCTTCTTTGCAGTTCTTATGGATGTCACCTAATTTACTGCAATTCCAACAAATGGCTTTGGACTTTCCAGGAGATTTCTATCTCCCTCTTGACTTGGATTTATTACACTTCTCATTCTTCTTACCTTTGTCCTCAAGTCTTCCACAAATAGTTAGGGATTCTTTCAAACTAATGGATACCTTCCTCTGCATCTCTTCACCAAGTAAGGCACCCACCACATCTTTAGACTTCTAAACAATATAAGTATGACCGATAGCCATAACTAGAGAATCTCACGAATCATGCAAAGAATAAAGAAAGATTTGGCATTTCTCCTCCTCATCCATCTTAACACCAAAATATGTACCAATTGAGCCACAAACATATTAAATTCTTCCAGGTGGTGTGTAATGCGTCAACCCTCTTCCATTCTCAAAGAATACAATTTCTTCCTCAAGAAAATCTGATTCAATATGATTTGGCTTGATACATTTCACCAAGATTAGTCCATAGCTTCTTTCCAAAGTTCTCTTTATGGACATTGACTAAAAAAATTCTGCCAAGTACAATCTGATCAAACCCTTGGATTTATGGCTTATAAGATCATACTGAGAAGCCACAATAGGATCTAAAGGTTTTGAGACATTCACATTAACAACATCCCATAGATCTCGATCTATTAGTAGACCCTCTTTCTTTAGCTTCCACATCTCAAAATTACTTCCTAAAAAATTTCTCCACCTCTATTCTCCTCGACGACCTTGTCATATGACAATTCCTGCAACATGATAAAAAAGTATCTTCTACACAAGCTCCCACTCAGATCTTGATTAACTTGAAAAACCCAACAACCTCCAACTGAAATTAAAGGTGATCGGGATTTGATATCACTTGTAAGGAAGTTAAGTAGTAGAACAACTACTTACACTAACCTTGAGAGGAGGGTAATGCAAAACATTTAGAGATTGTTACAATAGTTACAAAAATTTAATATAAGTAAACATAAATATCACGCATACCACAACATAGTGATTTAAGTGGGGAAAACCCTTTCGAGAGAAAAAACCCACACTCTAAAAGCCGCCCAATATATTATTCAAAAATCAATAATAGATTGCGATATACTTTTAGAGAAAGCTCTTCATAGGAGTTCCACCAACAAGAGATTTAGAGGTAACTCAATATCTATAAGACTCTTACACACAACCTCTATCTCATGCACCTCATATATAGGAGATACATTACATGAAACCGTCCAATGGTATTACAAAACTATGGGCTAAAATCACCCAATAAAATATAATCAACATTATCTCCAATATAGATGTCCTATGATGTGTCAAAACACACATCAATGGGTGTACCTCCCTTTTACAGCTCATTTATCGATCCAATGTATTTTTTTATTTCCTATTTTTGGAGACCAAACTTTTGGAGGCCATAACTTGTGAATCAGATATCTGATTGATTAAGCGTTTGAAGCATTAGAAAGATCACAACATGATCTAGCACCTTGAAATTGGCTATATTTGTTATGCCCACTTTGTAAGATATTTAAAAGCCTATAAAGTCCTCACAATTGAATTTAAATCTTTCATCACAACCTTGAAAAATAGAAACTTTAATATCTTCACAACTTGTTATGATCTCGCAACAAAAATTTACCAATATGGTTATCTAGCCAATCCAAAAATTTAGGAAAATTTTTAAACCATTTCATGCTCAAACTAAAATTACTATAAATAGTAACCCTATGTAAATGCAAGGTTGAGACACCATTTTCCCAACAAAATAATCCATCTTCTTCTTTTATCTCCTTTGTGACTCTTCTCCATGTCGATCATCGATGGAATACCATGGCCAGTCTCACCAATTGATGGTAGCACAAGACAATGAATGAATCATTGTTCAAGGAAGAAGAAACTAGAGCAACATTGTTAGAAGACAAATGCTTCCTAAAAAGTTGTTTCTTACAGTCATTACTAAACTATGCATATTTTTTACAAACTTGACACTAAGATCTAGCATTTTCAAATTCAATAGGTTGAACATAAGAACAAATCTTGAATGGAAGGTAACTTGGGTGGAAAGGATAGAGTTGACAAATACATTAACATAAATCCCAACAAAAATGAGCCTTGATTTGTTTCAAGATATTTTGTCCACTACCAAAAACATACCAAATGATTTAGCATTCCCTCTAAAGACCCTAGAGGTCCAATACTCCATAGGGAGCCCAAGGAGATGAATCCATGTTGGGGCTATTGCCCCAAGATCCATTCCAAGGGATGACGCTAGTTTCCATTTAATATAGACAAGGAGAATTTTGAAGGTTTCTACCATAGGTCCAAGGGCCTTCCGTGAGAATCTTGACTAAATATTCCTAGTTGACAAAGCTAAAAAGAAATAGCCCATTGGCTCTAACACTGATTTTAACAATACCTTTGACATTCGAATGTGAATCTGCCCATTTTCTAACTTGATCAATATTAGGTCAAAAGGCTAGGAAAATACCTATCAAAGAAAGGCTTAGTTTGGCAATAGAAACATTCAACAATACGTCAATAACCTCCACCAATTGGTCTTGGATTTTGCAACACCCCAAAGGTTCAATTGATGATATGATGAATCAATAAGGATATAGACAACTACTAAGAAGTGAGGGGGGTGAATCAGTAGATAGAAAAATGACTTAATTTGCACCAAACTCAAGAACAATCTCACAAGTCAATCACTAAACAAATTGGTTTAAACACTGAGTAATAAACTGCAATAGTACTGACAATTTACCAATTGTTTGGTATATCAATTTAACAATATAACATATCTGAAACTCCAAAACCATTTAACCAAAACATCAAAATCTATTACTAACAATAGTAAAAGCACATTTCAGATTACTATCAGTCATCTTAGTATAACTAAGTGGATTTAATAGTTAAGCAAATTAACCATATCAAACATAACCACAAAAACCATTCACCACTTGACACAACGATTTTTGGCGTGGAAACCCAAATGGGAAAAACCACGGTGGGGATGAATACCCACAAGTATTCTAAACTCTTCTAAAGTTTGCCCTGTTAGGAGCCAAGCTTGTTAAAGCTTTACAAAATGTCCTATTAGGGACCACCCAGTTAAGGGATTAACTATAATGCCTTGTTAGAAGAAATAGCTTGGTAGGAGTAACCTCGATAGAGGATTTGAAATCCAAGCTAATGGATCACCTGGTTAGAGGATTTAGATAGAACTAAACCTATTAAAGCTTACCTGATTCAGGGATTTTACTATTGTAATTGTTAGAGAATAACAGGGGTTTGCTGATCTGGTAAATAGCACTACTCTGCTTGATCAGATCCTTTTCATGCTCCTATCTACCTTCACACATACTATAGATACTCCTAGTTCAGCAATCATTCACACTAACACTTAACCAAAATTGCCAACTCTACAACAAAACAACTCATCGACCTTATAAGAAAAATAGTAGGTTGGTAATACATCACAAACCTAAGATCTCTTAGAGATTATAAAATAAATCGATTCAAACATGACCATTGGATTACATAGCAATCATTGCACATTGTACAAGACAACCTTGATCGCTCCTTGATCAGAGCTCATCGATTCTTGTAACTCATCATGCGGTTTCCACTTCATGCAATGTATTCGCTCATTCCCAAGATAAAACCGTTATCTCTATGCACCCAAAACCACTTGAAACTCATCACTTACAACATGCATATGTGGCATAATCATTATCAATCACCCTTTGATCATAAATCAGGACAACCGATTCACCAAGCTCCATCGGTTAGTGTTTGGCTTAACAACAGGTAGGGTTACCGATTGATCGCACTGCTTCTAGAGTAATTCCGGTTATGAAACAACATCATTACCAGATATAATTGACATCAATGACAACACAATAGGTCCTCAATGCAATCTTCAATCAAATGCCAACAATCTCACAATCTCCCCTGTTTTCATTGATGGCAATACAAATGTCAATACCCTTGATTGTGATGATTGAGAGTAATGCACATATATATGTATAGGAATCTTGGTTTACATTTTACCATGTACTCTCCTTCAACTGAGTCTTCCATGTCTTCAGTTGGTAACTGGATACAGTTCTTCTCCCTAGAAATCATACAATTCTTCTCCCACTTTGACAACAGTGTCAAAGTGAAAGTAAAACATGCAGTGTCATACTTCACTATTCTGCAACAAGGATATGTAGCTTGTTGCTCCCCCTATGGAATAGCTCCACACTACACCAATCCTGCTTCAAGATCTTCAATTTTCTTTGGGACTGATGTCTTCCACATCTATTCAATTGACCTCATGTAGGGGCACAACCCCTAGCTGACCTATAAGATACTCAAAAGTAGTCTTAGGCAGAGGTTTAATAAAGATATCTGCTAGCTTCTCCTTAGTAGATACATGCTCCAATAAAACATCTTTACTCTGCACTTTCTCCCTCAAGAAATGATATTTCAGCTCAATATGCTTGGTTCTAGCATGCAACACCAAGTTCTTTGAAATATTTATTGCACTGGTGTTACCATATAAAATATTTATTGGTTCTTTGATTTTGAACTTGAATCCTTCCAGAATGTGTTTCATCCAAATTACCTGAGTACAATTCATATACGCAACAATATATTCAGCTTTAGTAGTGGATTTTGATATACAAATTTTCTTCTTGCTACTCCAAGATACAAGTCTTCCACCAAGAAAGAATGCACCACTGAATGTGCTCTTCATGTCATCAACATTTTCTACCAAGTCTACATCTATATAAACCTTCAAATCAAAGTTACCTGCATATGGATACCATAATCCATAGTCAATAGTATCTTTCAAATAACTTAATATCCTTTTAGTTGCAATCATGTGTGTCTCCTTTGGGTTCTTCTAAAATCTGGCAACTAATCCAACTGCATGACCAATATCTGGTCTGTTGTGAACAACATAATGCAGTTTCCCTATCATAGAACTATACTCCTTTTCATCAATGGATGCGGCATCATCCTCTTTAGACAGTTTACAACCTGCAACCATTGGTCTCCCAACTGGTTTACAGTCTCCCATTCCAAATGTCTTCACAATATCTAGTGAATTCCTCTAAAGTAAATTCACCATATCAAACATAACCACAAAAACCATTCACCACTTGACACAATGATTTTTGACGTGGAAACCCAAATGGTAAAAACCGTAGTGGGGATGAATACCCATAAGTTTTCTGAACTCTTCTGAAGTTTACCCTATTAGGAGCCAAGCTTGTTAAAGCTTTACAAAATGTCCTGTTAGGAACAAATCCTGTTAGGGACCACCCGGTTAAGGGATTGACTATAATGCACTGTTAGAAGAAATACCTTGTTAGGAGTAACCTCAATAGAGGATTTGTAATCCAAGCTAATGGATCACCTGGTTAGAGGATTCAGATAGCACTAAGCCTATTAACTCTTACCTGGTTAAGGGATTTAACTGTTGTAATTGTTAGAGAACAATAGGGGTTTGTTGATCTGGTAAATATCACTATTCTACTTGATCAGGTCCTTTTCATGCTCATATATGCCTTCACACATACTGCAGATACTCCTTCTGGTTTGACAATCAATCACACTGACACTTAGCCAAAATTGCCAACTCTACAACAAAACAACTCATCGACTTTATAAGCAAAACAATAGGTCAGTAACACATCACAAACCTAGGATCTCATAGAGACTACAAAACAAATCGGTTCAAACATGACCATTGGAGTACATAAAAATCATTGCACAGTGTACAAGATAACCTTGACCGCTCCTTGATCAGCACTCACCAATTCCTATAACTCATCACGCGGTTTCCACTTCATGCAATGTATTCACTTATTCCCAAGATAAAACCGTTATCTCTATGCACCAAAAACCACTTGAAACTCATCACATACAACATGCATATGTGGCATAATCATTACCAATCACCATTTGATCATAAATCAAAACAACCGATTCACCAAGCTCCATCGGTTAGGGTTTGACATATCAACAAGTAGGGTTACCGGTTGATCTCACTGCTTCTAGAGTACCGGTTTCCTTCACTTTCTCAACTACCGGTTGCAAAACAACATCATTATCGGTTACAATTGACATCAATGACAACACAATAGGTCATCAATTCAATCTTCAATCAAATGCCAACATCAATATGTGTGGGAACTTTGCCAATTTTTGGAGATAATTTATCTCCTAACATCTTTTCAACAAAACTTGCAAGTTCCTCTTCAAATAAAAAGGAATCTACATGATATGACAAGGAAATTGAGGGAATTACATCAAATAATTGAAATTCCACAACAACGGTATCATTTTTTGACCCAAACTAACAAACCCTGCAAGGTCCCCTTGACTAGAAAGGGACGAATATGGGGATGCTCATGGGGGCACCCATCCATCATTCCCATTGGGAACCAACATTGAGCTGAAGGAACAATTACTTGGGAAGGAAACCTTAACAAAGCAGTAAATTTTGTTGGTCCCAATAGTTTTACTTCATTTCCCATAAAATAATTTCACTCACAACTCAATATGTTGAATACTTAGATATGAAGTGATTTATTGATAATAATGATCTCATAGATTATAATTTCTAACTTATGTTTGTGATGAAATGTTTCTTGATATATGGTTCACAAGGTACTTACATATTTTTTGCCCACATCCAATGGTCAATTAAAATGTTGTCACAAAGGATTGCATCATGAATGTTAAGTGTAAAACCCAACAATCATGTGAAACATGGAATGATCCTCAAGCCTGTGGGTTGCCTATCATTAGGATCAATCTCTAGATGAAGGGTTGGTTCCTTGTAAAAAACCTCCTAAAACTATTAATATGGCTGGAAAAGAGATAAGAAGATTACTTGAATTGAAATCTTATAGCTATACGAGGTGATTGCACCAAAAGGGTATGATTCCCTTTGTTGTCCTAAAACCTATAATCAGTTGTAAAAGAGATAAGCTTATTCCACAATTCAGTTTAGATCATGAGATTCATAAATATTTCACATGAAAGTTTTGGTTTTCAACGTTTGTAAAAGGAAAACTATGTTTTCAAAGATACAAATTATTGAGAACCTAATAAACACAACATATAACTTGAACCTAATATGAAATTCTTATTTTGCAAAGCATAAACGAGACATAAAGTAAAAGATTTAAATAAAAATCAAAATATTCCTATCAAATCATTCATTTGAAAATGGGAAACTAAGTTATACTGAAAGAGGAAGACTGCTTCTTTTATTGAATCCTGAAAAAAATTGCTATTACAATGCTTCAAATTTGAAATAATAAATGGAGCTACAATTCTTTACTGCTGTATGTGTAAGCATAAAAGAAAGAACTAGAATGAATAAATAAGAGAAGAAGAAGAGAAGAATATAAAATAGAAGAGGAAGTTGCACCCTAACTGGAAGATGAAGACTGAATTAAACTCCATCTCTTTATTCTTGAATTGTGACCTCCACCTTGGAATCTTCTTCAAATTTGCATGAAGAATTGTGACCTCCACCTTGGAATCTTCTTCAAATTTGCATGAATATGTTTGTTTGGTCGAATTTGATATTGAGGGAGGTAAAAAGGAGTCCAAAATGAAAGCAAACCGATTGTTGACTGCTCCAAAAGTTGTCTCAAGTGGTGTATGACCCATGTGGGGTCTCTAGCTACTGCAAACTCACTGAAGACTGATTCAGAACACCTTATTTCTCTTTATCATGCATGAGTTTGTCTTCTTGGGTCGACATTGCTTGAAAACCATGCAAAAAAGGAGTGAGAACTGTGTTAAACTGATAGTCAACTGCTTGAAAGTTGTCTTGAGTCATTTTATAATCTTTGTGGGGCCTCAAACTGAGCATAAACTGCTCCTAGCTTTCATAACTCCATCTTTTGATGCATGTGTGAACCGATTGTACGGTGTATTAAACTGATTTGCATTGCTTTGAGTAAATAAGGACTTCACCTCCTATATTTATCTCTTTTTGGTATTGATCCTTTATTGTTTGATAGAGCACTTCAACCTTTTCTTATGATGGTTGCACTCAAACTCTTCCTTTTTAGCAACTAGTTGTATCCATACTCCTGTAGCTCTGCTTTTTCCATGAATGCTCTGGACATTGTTTATATTGCTCACTGTGACTAATAATTGATAGGCTAACTGTCCTGGATACCCTTACTATCATTGGTCATTAATGCTTTAGTTACTGAGCTGATTTTCACTGTGTTGTGAAGCTTGTCACTAGGATATGTATTGTATCTCTACTCTAATGGTGATGTTTGGACTGAGATCTCTGAGTCTTCCTTTGGATTTATTCTTCACTGTCTTTATGACTCTGCAACTTTGGTTTTCCCTTTTCCTGTCCAAAAGTGGACTGTACTTTCTGTGACATAGAACCTTGCATTTCTTATGGAGGACTGTTATCTTGTATCTACAAACGTTTGCACTGTCAAACCGTTTTAATTGTTGTTCTTGCTCATTTCTGGCTTTGAGATGATTAAAGGGCATAAAGGGCAACTATATCATGGTATCTTCTTCTTTTGGTGGATGCTCTATACTAACGATGTCCATACAACTCTTTATGACTGTATTATAATAGAGACATCCTCTTGTTGGTCTGAGATCCTTATCACTGTGAATGCTCCATTCTGACCCTTGCTTTGTAATGTCTTCATTGTTTCCTAACACACCTGACCTATTTGTGTTTGTCCCTACTCTTAGACTGTAAGTATTCTTTTGTATTTCTTTCTTTATGCTGTCATATCCGAGAGGACTGTGTGACTTGCATTTTGATAGCTTTGGGACTGCATTATTTGTAATCACTGTCCTTTTAGCTAGTGCCTTCTAGAAATGTTGTTACTATTCTCTTGTAGAATAACAATCCATTGGGATTCTAGACTGCTACACAGATGACAATGATCTCTAATATTTCATGTAGACTCCTCCTTTATACTTGATAAGGTTCTGCATTCTTAGCTTTCTTCACTAGGACTCAAATATCATCATCTACGATGCTTTTGACAGTGAATAACATCACTGTGCTTTCTTTGTATTGGCTAATATCACTTTGCTTGTGACTATAATCTCCATTCACTGTCATCTGACTGCATTTTCTCAGTGTTCTCCATTTACCTTGCATGCTTTCTATAAGCCCTTTGACCCACTGCTACGGTGATTCTCCATCCTTCATGCCATATGACTGTCTTTATGGTATTAAGACTGCCTTGTCTCAGGGATTTTAAAGCCGTCATATTACATATGCTTGTGCATTGGATGCCTCTCTTGAAGCCAAATCTTCCATAACTGTTATAACAGCATCCTTATTGCTTATGCTATAACTCACTATCCTACTTATGTATCACCTTATAATCTTTTCATCTACTATCCTATGCTTGATGATTGACTGCACTCTACTCCCATGTGTGGCGTCCTTGTTTGATTTTGACTGTCAAGCATTAACACTGTTCATTATTCACCTATGCCAGCTCTTTGGGTCTTTTCAACTTTTCTATGAAGTCTATTTCTACGTTTGTTTTGTGGACTGCTCTTATAGCTTGCTTTAGGTACTCTGCATGGTCACTGCTCTAATTTGCTATGTGACTGTAATATTGCCTCCGTGATACATTCTCTATTTTTTGTGACTGCATTGCTACCCCTTTTTCACACCTTCATTGTAAAGTGCTTGCATGATATTGACAAACAATATCGCTGCTAGAGGGAATGAATCATTCACATGAACTGTCTTTCATTATTGTGGCTTGATGACTGTGACAACCTATCACTGTGACAATAGATTGGACTCTTTTGATGACTGTGATTTCATTACTGTTCTTTACACATACACAGTCGTTTTAAATATGAATCCTTTCTCGAGACGACTGGAGACATGCTTCCTTCTAAACTTTTGGTATATTGAAGACTCTGTGACTCTACCTTCTTCACTGGTCTGCACTATGGAATACTGCTTGAAGTCTGTTATGGTTGTCAATGACTTCTGACTGTGGCAACTTAACCTTATTTGCCAACACATTGGTATAGTGTATCCTTTCTTGACAAACAATCATTTGAACCTAAACCTCTGTGTCGTTATAGGTAAACAAGCTTTTGAGACTACAATAGATGCTATCTCTGTTGGAATCCAAGAACACTGAGAGGGGGGAGAAGGTTCAATCAGTGTTCTGCTGGTATGATAAGTTTTAACCTTATTAACAAAGTGTTTCAGTAACCGGTAACCATAAAAGAATATAACAACAAGTATAAATAATGCCACCACAAGAATATACATCATAACGCAGAGATTTATACATGGAAAACCTCAAAGACGAAAAACCATGGTGGGAATGGTGACCCACAATATCTAACCACTGGCCAAATGAATAAATATTACAATAGGGGCCCGCACATGCAGGAAGGCCAACATCCTAGAGAACACTACTCATCACAAAATGAACCTCACTGACTACAAACACCAAATACTAGTTTACAAACAAAATTTTGAACTCAGAGAATGCATCTGCTATGCTGGATGAGCTCCATTTCAAACACTGATTGTACCGGCTTCCATTGTGTCGTCCTTTACTGGTAACTTGCTCTACATCACAAACCTTTAAACCAATAACCAAGACCGGCTATAGAATATTATATTTGCATATAGTCGATCAATATTGTTTGCACAATATCACTATATCTCGCATCATATGTATATCTCTTAATCTCATATCATATCTCATATCCAAAATATCCTAACCGAACTGACTTAAATACCCTTCCCAAACATAAACATAAATGCCTTATGTCGGCTTATATTGATATTACAATTTATTTACATGTCGGCCTAGACAAAAATAAATACATTAAACTTCTTAGACGTCAATGAGAAATTAGGGTTTTTGCAGAATAAAAAAGAAATGTTGGTTCATTTCTGATCACACAACATTTTGAGCGAAGCAGAGCGAGTTTAAGGAGATTCAAGGCGATCAAAAGCATTTTCAAGTGAATTCCAATGCATTTGGTGCAGATTTTCAAGAACTTTCATCGGCAAAGGTTGTGAGGTATTTTATCATTTCCAGACTATCTTTTGCTTGAAGTTTGTTATGGTTGTGAATGACTTATGACTATGGCAACTTAACTTTATTTGCCAAACATTGGCATAGTGTATCCTTACTTGACAATCAATCATTTGAACCTAAACCTCTGTGTCGTTATAGGTATAAAATCTTTTGAGACTACAACAGATGCTATCTCTATTGGAATCCAAGAACACTGAGAGGGGGGGGGGGGGCACTTAGTGTTCTACCGGTGTGATAAGTTTTAACCTTATTAACAAAGTGTTTCAGCAACCGGTAACCATAAAAGAATATAACAACAATTATAAATAATGCCACCACAAGAATATACACCATAACAAAGAGATTTATATGTGGAAAACCTCAAAGAGGAAAACCCATGGTGAGATTGGTGACCCACAATATCTATCCACTGGCTAGATGAATAAATATTACAATAGGGGCCTGCACATGCAAGAAGGCCAACATCCTAGAGCATGCTGCTCATCACAAAAGAAGCCTCATTGACAACAAACAGCAAATACTGGTTTACAAACAAAATTTTGAACTCAGATAATCCATCTGCTATGGTGGATGAGTTCCAGTTCAAGCATTGACTGTACTACTTTCCATTGTGTCCTCCTTTACTGGTAACTTGCTCTGCATCCCCAATCTTTAAACCAATAACCAAGTCCGACAACAAAATATTATATTTGGATAGAGTCAATCAATATTGTTCGCACAATATCACTATACCTCGCATCATGTGTATATCTCTCAATCTCATAACATATCTCATATCCAAAATATCCTAACCGGACTAACTTAAATACCCTTCCGAAACATAAACATAAATGCCTTATGTCTACTTACAATGATATTAGAATTTATTTACATGTCGGCCTATACAAATATAAGTACACTGATGCCGCTCATTGCTACCGTGTAAATCTGTCGGATCAATCTCCTATGTCAGACTCATGTACCGGTTCCTAGATTGCTGGTTTCCCTGAATGCCGGTTGCCAAATCATGAATACCGGTGAGTACCGGTTAAGTGTCCAACCCAAAATGATATGTGTTGCCATCAATGACAACACAACTAAACCAGATGAGTGTCAATTGCCAACAATCTGTATCTTTTTCTTTTCTGCAGCTTGTTTTTCATCTTATCTGCTATACTGCAGTCGTTGACTTTGTGTCTTTGAAAAGGCCTTCTTGGTGACTGTGATGATATTGAACTTTGCCCATGCTACACAGGTCTGCAACAAAGTCCTTTGGCTTCTTGGGACTGCTCATAATGGCTGCTTCCTGTAGCTCGTCCCATGGTGTGCATTACTAATTGTTAGCATGGCATTGTGATGTTATCTAGGGTTGCTCATAATATTATTAACTGTATTCTCTAGGTTTGAATATCATTTATGGTTTTCATACTTTTTCATTCTAAGACTGATTCTTGGTGCAATGATTATTCAAAACCTAAAAACTTTGCAGGCTAGCCAAGAATAGAAAAAGAAAACCTCATTTCCTCAACCAAAACTTCAACAGGCCTCATGCAGCTAGATGCTAACATTGTACTATCATTCGTGAATGAACTCTTCCCAGAAGTGCAAGATAAGAGACTCGCTCGTGAAACATATGAAGCCTGCCTTTGAAATAGCCTTTTTGAAATTTCTCTAGATGCTGTTCAACGGTGCGCAAACTGTGAGATAACATACTGAACGAACCATCTCCCTCTCATATGGATCTTACATGATTGCAAACCAATGGTTCTCGAAAATCCCTTCAGGCACTTAACTCTTGAGCTGATCTTTTAGATGCTTTCTTTACTTGTAACAACTGTATGCTTATGAAACTGAAAACTAATAGAGAAGTAAGAGTCTGCTTCATGCAATATTAAAAACAACCTAGATCCATTCAGCTCTACGTCGATGATAATCTTTTGACCAAGCATATTACATGACAAAGGCAAATTTGGGCTATTAATGTCTTGATTCAACGTGGAAAAGAGAGAGATATAAAAATAACATTTAACCATTATCTCTTACACCACGTGAAAAGCTACTTTTCTTTCTGACTTTTTGACTAAAAAGACAATTCCTTTCGAAACACAAAAGGACTCTATCTCATATGATAGTGAAGTCCTAGTTATTAAGGCAAAACTTCTGAAGTGTTCGAGACTCTTCAAAGTCTTTTAATTTTTGTATACATGACTTGAAAGATTTTAATTCTCTTTACATATAAAACTGCTAAAAATTTTTGAGTAAAGTTAGGATTCTTTTACAAAGCTATTTTTGCCTTATGTAAAAATAGGTAACATTTTGATATTTATGTTACCTATTTTGGTCTTGAGTTAGAAATAGGTAACAAAAATATCAAGATCAGTAGTTTGATACTCACACATATTTGAATTTAGGTCTTTTTTTGGAGGGTATAGCACACTAGGCACCGTAATAAACATAGGCTAGGGTGTTGGGTGCAATATTCCTCTCAAAAAGGGACTAAGAGTAATGGTGGTTGAGTGTCAGCATCCAAAACATAAGATCTAGCTTTGAATAAAAAATGATGCCAATTCTATATGATAAGATCTAAATAGGCTTCAAATGATCTGGGAGAAAGCACACTAAATTAGGATCCCAAATCGAATGTAAAATATAAATAGATATAATGTACTACACTAAAATCATAACATCATTATACACTTTTAATATCTTTGTTTCTTCTATTAGTATTTGTATTTCTTCACATCTTTCACTTTGCACCACTAGTGCATAATAGAATGCTATCACCATAATTTATTTGACAAGTTCTCTTGTTGACATCATACATTCAATTGTCCTTTTATCATTAATAGGAAATCAAATCATTTTAGAACAATCATTCCTAAAGTTGTATGTATTTTTCTCTCCATCATCCATTACATTCTTGTAATACTATTAGGGCCTTTCCAAAAACACATAGCTTGCATCTATGGGATTGGAATCAAACCATATTTCATCCTTATAAGTCTTCTATGTAGAAAACTAAAATAAGCTCCTCTTATCAATAAACATCCTTTATTTTCCTTTTTTAACCATGCAATACAATATTGGTGTAGATTTTTTCACGTTATAATTTTTGTTTATCTATCATTTTTCTAGAAACCATATTTATACAATTGTCACCATAAATAATAACTTGACATAACTCTCCTCCTGAGTTGCATCTAGTTTGAAATATGTTGGCTCAAATACATCAATAATAAAAACCTTTGGTTTGCATTCCCTATTTTTGTAGAATCTCTATTATCCTTGTGCCCAATAGAGTCTCCCACACATCTATTGGAACCTCCCTATCTATCCCTTCCTCCATGTAGTATCACAAACTAAACCCCATGCAAATTTCAGACTTAATAATTGCACCTGGTGCATTTATGAGAAAATTGATGATTAGGATTTCATAATTTTAACTTTATAAATGAAAAAGATGAAGAATTTGCAGTTTGTGGTTTGAATTTAGGAAGAAATTGGCTTTACGACAATATGACATGTAGATTTTTGTGTGGCATATGAACATCCCAAAATATTTCACAATCCAAACAAGCATATTCCATGCAAAAAATTTCTTATGCATGTCTCAGTGAGAAAACACATCCATAACAACTACTCCCACACATTCCAAGCAAAAAAACACTCTTTTCTATCTCATTATGTCATTATGGCTATTCTCTATCTTTTCTTCTCATCTTCCAATCGGTTTCTATCAAAATATCTCTAGATCTTAACTCTCACAACAACAACCAAGACTCCTATCAAGCTATGAATGACATATACTACTTAAGAGGGGAACAACAACTATTGTTAATTCTCTCTTGTAATATGAGCATCTATTTGATCTATTACACATATTTTATATAATCATATATGTCTATATATGGAGCTGGAAACATGAAAGTGTGGGTTTTATTGAGACAAGCCCCTATATCATATATCTCTATGTGTGTACAGGTGATGAACATGTTCAGGAAACACTTTTCTTGATTCTATCCATACAAGCAATAATGTTACACATAGACATCCTTGTAGCACACTGATGTCCAAGGATAAGGGTTCACCCATTTGGCATCTTGATCTCCATATTCTATATTTTTCATTTCTACGATCTAAATATTTTTGGCATTCTGCATTCTCAACTTATTCAACCTTTTTAATTTAAGTTAGTAGTTATTGGAGTTTAAAGGCTTAATTCAAGCATATTATCTCTGGTTCACTTGAGTCATATCATTTTAGGCAGTTTATATCTATTTTATCCTTGAGACCTTGTTATCTCAAGGGTATAAATTCTCTCCTCTACACTCAGCTATAGATTCAACCAAGTTCAATCTGATTGTCCTCCTTGTTTCCTTTGTTGCATATGATAGTTTGCATGTTCAAATGCCCTATGAACCTCTTCACCATACCTATAAATATTTTTTTTAAATCATAAGTTTTCTTATTCTCTACTACCATTCTAACTTCTACCCTCTCAAAATCCTATTCCTATTCATTAGTTTTGGAAGTCTTTTTGAACATCTTTTAATCTCTCTACTACTTGAGATGGTTATCCTCTACCATAATTAAATTAACCTTAGGATGGATATTTTATCCCCCTTACCACTTTTCTATTCTTTTAAAAAACAAATTCTATGCTTATATATTTTCATGCTAAGTTCAACCTAAACATGAAATTTTATACCAATGACATACCTTACATCTATCCATTATTTAGTCTCTTGATGCTTCACTTGAATAGATAGTTTGTGAGATTAAATTCCATAATTTTACATAGCAAACAATTTTCTCTTCCAATTTTAAAATCTAAAATCTATGAAAAATGTTTACACATAATCCATGGGAAGGAATTTCTCTCCTAGTTTACGGTCCATTTTTCTCCATGTACTCATTTTATTATTCTCATTTCTAGCTCTTTCATTTTGTAGATGATCCCACCACATCATTCTAAAACCCTTCAATTTGCTGCATACAAATTTCACCTTCTTTTCCTTTATCAAAATCCTTCAATCAAACAATTTATCCATGTTATTCAACCAATTTAATATTTTTTCTACTTTGAGATTACCTACATAGTCTAAACCTTCAATTTATTTTCCTTCATTTCTTCCTTTTAACTATTTGAGTGTCATCTCTTCAAATATTTAATGTTGTAATTTTTCTTCTACGCCATGTTATAAATCTTGATCTTCATCAAAATTATCTCCCCTTTGTCTTCTTATCTAATATTTAACTATATCTAAAAGATTTTTTACATTCCTTTATAGATCTTGTATATCCCTATTGATTTGGGCAAGACATATTGTTCCTCTTTCTCTCCCAACCATCCTCCTTTGATACTAGATGATATAACCAAAATTCACACCATAAAATTCATTCTCATTATTGAAAGGAAGTACAAAATAGTTCTCAAAACATTCATAATCCTCCTTGTTTGAAACTAAAAATTCCCTTGTAACTACTAAAAATTCCAACAAAATCTTGCCTAATATAAACTAACCTTTTTGGTAGTTTCTTTTAGCATATATTTTATTTAATATTTTTAATAAGTCCCCATGGTTATTTGCATGGTCATGGGATTTGTAATTAATTTTATGTTAACTAAAGTAGGATCAATTTGTATAATTTATAATCTAATTATATTTGAAAATTTGAAACTAATTAAAAATCTGATCTTGAAATTATTGAAATTTTATTAAGACCTTAACTTCAAGCTCTAGACGATAGAAAATAACCTCAAAAAAGTGTCACAAATTACTTCAACCAAACAAGTTCAATTAGCATGACAGTCAAATATTTAAGATTCTTTTCCACATAAAATTTTAACTCAAACATACTCATTGGTCAAAGGTAATAGCCACAAATTGTCCCTACATTGTTAATGAGAATTTAAGAAAACCTTTATTAACTCTTTCGAACAGATCCAATTGCAGATCATCCAATCGATCCTTCTCATCAACCGTAAAATCTGCATGCCTATCTCGTAGCTATTCCTAATTGATACTTCTAATTTTTTCTTCACCATCTAGACATATCATTGGTTTCGTCCTTGCTTTACCATATGGATTGTTGTTTTTTACAGTATTCTCTTTCATACTAAACATTATTTCTACATTATCTATAATATCATCATCAATAATTTCATATATTATTTTCATGTACCTTGACACAAGAATCGATGTTTTGTACACCACTTTGTTTTACAATATTAAATTTATTTATTTATATTTATATCCATTCTTCTTTATCAAAAACTAGACTTATTAATTCAATCTATTTCTAATTTATCTAATGCACTTGCTACATGTTCATCATCAACCATAAAATTTGTCATTTATTTTCCAAGTATATATTTCCTTCCAATTAGCAAGTCTAGCTTTTCTATTGACATCAATCCATTTAATTTTCAAATCAAATCACAACTACTTAAATCAAATCACAACTACTTACAGATTGGTTCAACATTTGAAAATCTATCTACTTTAGTATATCAAATTCCTCTTCCATAAATGTAATCTACCTCAAGTTTAACTTTTTTCTTGCAAAATTCTCAAAATCCAATAATCTATATACAACCTACCTTTGCAATATGTCACCAAAAAAAATGTTCCTCTTAATATATTAAATATTTGCATTGATAACACTAGAATTAATGATTTTTTAAGGTTCCTATGAAGGAATATGCAAAAATTTAAGCAATCAAAGTTAATGGAATATAACTATAATAATAAGTTTTTAGTCATACATAGTCATAAAATATTATGTTCTACTAAAATAGGATTTAATCCTAATCAGTCTTACTAATTCGATTGTAAATGGAACAATTATAGAATTTAAAAGCTAGTACACTAGAAGCTCATCTTGACAATCCATTTATTGTACATCTAGTCATAGGAATAATCACAGCTATCCATAAGGTAGTAAAATGTTGAATGACACTTATAAATTTTGTCTATGGTAATAGCTCTAAGTTGATCCATACCATAAGGTCTATTGTTGTATATTTAATCTTGTAATATATTCCTTTAGTGTTATAAACTCCAAAATACTATGACAAGTTAGGAATAGTAAAATTATGTGTAAACCTATGAATCATAGTAATAGATCAATAATCAAATTATCCCATTTTATAAAATAATTAAAAATATTAAACATGAAATTGACGGATCAATTTAGAACATATTCGTCCAACTACAAGGCGATATATTTGACTAGGGTGAAATATACTAGGATCTTTCATGACTATTTGATATGAATACAAACTTACAAGTAATGAAATAAGTAAAAAAGATGTGGGTGATGCAAGATTATTCTTATATATTGAGATTGTCCTACATCATGCATCAATTCAAGATTGATTACTAGACCCAATAAAAAGTTAAAGATAATTTGATAATATTACTAATGGAATGTGGGGTAAATCTAGCATTAGATTAATAATAAGAAACTAGACATGGATGGTGATCTTGTTCCTGTTAGAAAGCTCGCTAATTGAATCAACAATAAAATTGCTGCATGATATTACTACTAAGTCTATAATTTTAAAGACAAATCTAGGATGAAAGAACATATATGTAAGAGGAGATACAATAGAGCTAGTGAATACACTTGTATTAGTTCATGCAATGAAAAACTAGAAGATCGAAGTATCATAGAATAGGAAGATAAAAACAATCACACAATAGGTAGGGAAGAAATTCCCAAAACTGAAATAATGGCTTAGACCTTACAAAGAGACAATGCAAATATGCAAATCATTCAACTCAAGTTGTTATAAGCTTTAAATATATCCACCGTTAAAGTAATTTTAAGTGGATGATCAGTTTTTAATGTTTTAATTTTATTGGAAGCACGCTAATTCCATTATCTACACTTAGTGAATATTAAAAGTATACATTTCTTGTATCAAGTCAAAAACTAAAAAGGCACTTCTAAATGGTCATCAATCAAATTTCCATGGATGGTGATCAAAAAAACTATTTTGCTACTCAGATTTCATAGATATATAAGACATGCCAAAACTAACACTCCAATATATACCATGAAAAGCCTCTTTCTTGACTGATAAATACTAAAACTACACTAAAACGCTAATGTTAAATTTCAAACCATGACTAAGATACAGCTGTTTTCAGTCGTGAAATAAAGTTAGTTTAAAGATATAGAGGATTTTTGGTTTGATTCTTCAATGGTATAACTCCATGAAACAAAGCATTTATAATATACCAACATCCAAACGATACCCAGAATCCAAAAAAATTGCTAACCATTTAAACTTGCTGGCTCATGGATGAGTGAAAGGAACTTATGTCAAATGTGGAAAAATCAGCAAGCCCAAGTTGGCACAACGAAATAGGATGCCGTGGTTTCTTTCCTATCATTTTCCAACGCACTGATAAATAATCTGTGATAAGCTCAAATATCTGAATCTCCCAAAGCGATATTCCATTAGCCTGTACTGGCACTGCTACTGCCAATAGAAATGGCCACTTAATTACAGACACACAATACACTGGGGACCCATTTTCATCTTCTAGGGTTTCCACTCCTTCTGGCAAGGGAAATACTTTCTTCAACAAGCAATATTTCAACAATTCAACATTCTTTTCTTGAGCAATTTGCCAGAGGAATTCCCAAGTGTGTATTAAGTTATACCACTCTTTGCTAACTCTGCTAAAACTGCAAAGAGAGTGGAGTGGAAGGAGAGACAGAATGCATGTATCAAGTAAGTTATACCACTCTTTGCTAACTCTGCTAAAACTGAAAAGAGAGTGGAGTGGAAGGAGAGACAGAATGCATGTGTCAAGTACGTGTTGTGGTATCTGTATACACCTAAAAATGGTCTGAAGATAATTAATTAAATAAGCAATTATTTAATTAATCTCTCCTTCCCAATTTAATTGAATTCACTAAGCAATTTGATTAAATTTCCCTTTTTATCTACTTATTAATAAATGTAAGGATTTATTAAATAGGTTCATTTCATTTCACCCCTTTAATTAATTAATTCAAATTAATTAAATTCCCTCCACCAAAATCATTTCTTCCAACTCCTAATTAATTAAAACAATTCAAATTCATGAGTTGTTGAAACTAATTAGCCATTTGCCTATTAAATGAATTTCTAAATTCAAAACCTAACCCATTCTACCTACCACCTTGTCCCCTTTCATCCAACATCTTCTAGAACCTTTGTGACACTTGTCACTAAGTGTTCCCTTTAATCCAACTCCCTTTGCCATCTTCCTCTAATTTAACCATTGATATCTTCAGATCAATCTCAACCGTTGAATCCTGCCACATCACCCCTAGCCTTGGAAAATCCTATAAATAGACCTCATTTTAGAGCTCAAAGGGTCCCAATTTCATATTATTTTTGCATATCATTTGATCCCATCTCATTCGTAGCTTACGCATTGTTACTATAGGCATCTAGCTTATAGTTTATCAGTTTTAGCAATGTTATCCTACTCATTTCAGCTTAACTCTTAGCTTAATCATGCTAGGATAATCATGAATTCATATACCTTAATCATGCTAGGATAATCATGAATTCATATACCTTAATCATGCTAGATCATGCATCTTAATCATTCAAATCCTCCATCTAAGTGTAGTCAAGTCACTAGAATTTGCATACTAAGATCTGAGAGCAAAATTCATACTCGCATTTACTAGGAGGCAATAAGTCGATTAGCTATGGTTTTGTGTTTCATTGATTATATCTTCTAACCATTGCTTGTAATGATTTATTGAGTGCATTGTGTTTGCAGGTACAGATACACTTCACAGAGCACTACATTTTGGCACCCACCGTGGGGCCGAAATCATCATTTTCAACCTCCCAAGCTTCCTTAAACTTCATCTTTGCCGGATCAGAATCAGATTGTCATACGAGTTGCCTTTCTGGCTCGTACGAACTTCCTTTTAGTCTCGGACAACACCACATCCTGACTCATATGAGGTATAATCCTGACTCGTACGAGATTTTACACTACAAATTCTTTACTCATACTAGGCTGATCCTATGTCGTGCGAGTTGATTTTCACACTCGTACTAGAGCTAATTTTGTGCCGTACGAATTTCTGGCTGTTAAATCTTATGTCATACGAGTCAATTTTGGTCCCTGTGCGAAATTTAATCATTTATCATTCCATCTGATAAATCATTTCATACGAGTTTCTGCATTTGTGCTTTTTTTGAAAAAAATGCAAATTAGAAATTTCAAATTTGTCTATACGTTGGTAATTTGCATTTTTGAAGGCTTTCTGGTGATTTTTAGCCCCTGAGAGTGCCCAAAGGTCCTAGCTAAGAGCCATGTCCTTTGAAAATTGCATCTAGAACTCTTGGAGACCTTTCCAATGAGGTAAATGTCTTGTAATTTCGAGTCCCGATCAGAAAGTTATGCCTATCTGAAGTTAGGATAAAATTTCATATAATTTTTCTGAAAATTTCATAGTTTGGATCACTAATGCTAATCTTGTTATGTCTATGAGATGTTTGCAACCTAACTCTTTTATGGAGGATGCTTGTCAAAGATATGCTTGTCAAAGACAAAATTCAAAACAATGACTACTAATGAGTTTTTGCAGGTTGCCTAAGGATTCAACAAAAAAAAGAAAAAAACTGTGTATTCTTTAAGATTTTTAGGCACACTTCAATTTGGGATTAAAGAAATGAACTATCATGTCTTATGTGCTTTTGATGATAGGCGAGTATGCTCTCACCTTTCTTAGGTGATCAGAAAGCTAGACTCATCTTTTTGCTTTCATTAGTGCATCTCTTTAGTAGGCCTGCCCTCTCGAGGAGTTATTAACTCTTAGCCATTAAGGTCGGTGAGAGGGGAACGACCTAAGTGGGAATGGCTAACGCCAAGTAATCCAACCCACTATAAAATAAATATGGTTTTGATGAAAATCAAAGCAACGGTAGTGCTCAGGAATAGCTCTCCTCCGTACCTTCGGGTATATCAAACCTTGGTTTTCAAGGCTGGGAGACCTCTTAATTGAGTTTATACCTCGACGCGCCGAATGGATCCCTTACTAGTGCCGGTTAAAATAGAAGCTACTCAATTCACCTCTGAAAGGGTGATAATCTTTGTGCAAGAGAGATAGTTACTCTCCCAAGAAACTTGCCATATCGTGCCCCCATTAGCGTTTGGAGTCGGATAATACGGCGTTGAGAATCCATTGCATGAGACTCAGCGGCCGTATTCTGATTAGCTATTGGGTGTGTACCTAATTCAGCAAGCAAATGTTTTCATTCTCAGCCAACTTCCGTAGGGTTTAACTTGATTGGAGTCATTTATCACATCATGTGTTTGCTGTGTATTCATCCCTAAATTGCAAAATTAGACACTTAAAACTAGAAAACCAAAGAAAAATATCAAAATTCAGTGATCAAAAACTCAAACAAACAAACACTTGTTATCTCTGTCAGGTTACCTGTCGTACGAATCAGGATTCTCTGTCGTATTGCTTGATCTTCTGTCGTATGAGTCAAGGTTCTATGTCGTACATAAAACTGTTGTTCACATGAAGTCACTAGTCTGTTGTTCTGTCTTGTATCTCTTGTCATTCTATGTTGCATAATCTGTCGTATGAAACTCTGCATCAGTCAGTCCAGAGCTGAGTCTTACATACCTATTTCAGAGTTGTCATTTCTATTTGGTCAAATTGCAGCAAATATAAACACCTAGTGTCTGTTATCCTGTGCTTAAATCGTCACGTGTATGCCCATCCTAACTAGATCTCAAAGACGAAAAATTGTAGAGACCGAAATCGAAACATTAGAAACAACTAGAATCATGGAACATGAAGAGGAAATACAAGGGGAAGGAGAAATAACAGAACAAAACATCAAAGACATCAAAAAGGACCCTCAATTCGACAAATTTATGCAAAAATTGTTGGAGGAAGAAAAAGAAAAATATTTTCTAATGTTAGCCAAATCTGGTGCTAAACTCCCTCAAGATCTTGATTTGAACAAATTAACGCAAAAGAAAAGTGACCCTCCCCCTAATAACGAACAACATGAGGACATCTTTGGTATCAAAATGAATAACATGTCAATCCCTATTAACACCAAAAACAATGAAGAGACTTACATCCTCAAAAGAGATGAAGTAGAAATTTTGAATAACATTCAATTCGATGAGAATACAAGAAGGACTAGGGTTGAAACAAGACAAGATACAGATCCTACTAGAATGCAAAATCATGGGCATGCAAGAACAAATCATGTCAATAATCCTATCATGACTCTCACACAACAACTACAAGTAATGCAAACACAAATCCAAGAGATGTAAAGAGGAAATGTTTGGCGATATTCACTTCAAGAAATCTGTCCTTATCCATTCGACAAAAATCTAAACATGATGCCATTTCCAATAGGTTTTGAAACTCCAAGATATGAAAAATATGATGGAAGCTCTGATCCTCAAGATCATATAAGAGAATTTTGTACCATGAGTATGGATTTTGCACACGAAGATACCTACTTAATGAGACTATTTCCGAAAAGCTTAACGAGACTAGCTATGGAGTGGTTTTCCAAACTTGCACCTGGAATAAGATCATTTTCAGAGCTGGTAGATAAATTTATTTTGCAATATTCCTACAATAGACAACATGAAGTGACCATGCTAGACCTCTGTAACACTAAACAAAAAAGTGGAGAACCCTTCATGACATTCTTACAACGATGGAGACGCCTAGCATCACGGTATCCTCCCACATTGCTAGAGTATGAAAAAATGGACATATTCATTGACAACTTAAATGATCAAATGAGTTATTACTTAAAAATGCAAGGAAATCAAAACTTTGGAAAAATGGTTGATAATGGAATCAAAATGGAGGAAGCTATGATAAAGAGAGGTGAGTTGAAAATATACAAAGAAGGAGTCCATCCACCTAACAACAATAACAACAATCACAATGATAAACCAAAATTTTGGAATAGAAATTGGAATGTCGTTAATGATGGAATAGTAGATAATAATAATGTAAAACCAAAACAACCGATTTTCAATTTATCTACTCACTCAGAAACAACACAACAAAATAATAATCACCAAAGAGCAACTATCAAAACATTCTTTCAAAGACAATTTATAGACATTGGTGAACCCCTGGGGTCAACATTAAAAACTCTTATCGCTAACAAATTGATTTCTTTGCCAGAAGAAAGGAACTATGAACCTCAAATAAAACCACACTGGTGGAATGATCATCAATATTGTGATTTTCATCGAAACAAAGGACATCTCAGAGATAATTGTCAAAAGTTAAGACATGTCATACAAGATTTGATTGACAAAGGAGTAATAACGATGGATGGACATACAACAAATGAATCTCATACAGCTTTTAAAACTCCACTTCCCAACTATGAGAAAGGTGAATCATCAACAATAAACAATGGTAAGGGTAAATCAAACGTAAATTACGCTCATACATATGATAATGTGGTAAACGTGATTGTAGTTAAAGAAAAACAAGATCAAGAACATGCTCAAGCTATAACAAGAAGCAAAGCCAAAGTTATTTTTCCAAGTCCTACAACAAATGCATCATCCACAACAAAACAATACAATTTAGTGGAACAATTGCAAAAAACACCTACGCAGATATCCATCTTGGAGCTTTTGAAACTTTCACCCACACACAAGGAAATTCTTGAATGAGCATTAGTAGATACCACCGTATCCAGAGATCTTGATATTGATCAATTCCAAACCATGGTGGGACACCTCACAACCCCTCACTACTTATCATTCACTGAACAAGATGACATGTCCTTGCAACATCCCCACAATGCTCCCTTGCATATCGAAGTCATCATTCATAAAACGCGTGTTAAACGTGTCCTAATAGACGGAGGAGCTAGTCTAAATATCTGTTCATTAAGTCTTGTTTGTGCTTTAGGATATTCAGAAGATGCAGTTGATGTTCAGAAAAGGATCACTATAAAAGCCTATGATGAAGAAGAGTGTTCCTCCAAAGGAATTGTGATACTACCCATTAGAGTGGGACCTTTGCAGAAAGATACAGCATGCCAAGTTCTAGACTTGGATCTATCATATAATATACTCCTAGGGAGACCATGGATCCATGACCTGCAAGCTATCCCATCAACATACCATCAATGTGTAAAATTTCCATACAATGGAGAGGAAATCACTATCTCTGTAGATTCAAATCCTTTTCAATATTGTAGCAATCTCAAAATAGCTCAAGAAGTCATCGTTCCTCATAATAGGGAGGCATCATCTTCAAACACATAATCCAAGGAACAATCATTTGCTTCTATTCTGTCAAGTATGGAAAAACAAATACAGCTAAAAGATCAAGGAAATAGAGAATATTTGATATCACAAATACCACTCTCTACTAAATCCTTGGGAAAACCATCAAACTCTACACAACGACCAGTTGTAAAACATCTCCCAATATTTGGTGGAGCATTTATTAGTGATAGGACCTTATCAGAGGAAACAGAAGACAAAGATGTGCTATAGTGGCTATACAGGGATGAAGAGGTCAAACAAAAGATCAACAATGTTCGTACACCTACAGAAAAATATGGAAAAGGATTTAGCATCCTCAGAAAGATGGGATACACTGGAACCGGTCCTATAGGGAAGAGAAAAGAAGGTATCTTAGAACCTATCCAACCTTATACTCATCAAGCTATAGACAAATCAGGCATAGGGTATGGACAAGCTAATTCACCAAAAGATACATGTTTTAGTCAACAACAAGAAGAATATGAGAACAGACAAGAACAACTTGTTATTGAAAGGGAGCAACAAGCACAAACAATGAAATGGGAAAAGCAGCAAGCTTCAGATCAACAAGAAAAACAAACCAAAAGTACCTCTCAAGTAGCATTAAATCTTGATCAAAACAAGCATGATCCTAGTACAAATCTAGGAGAGCTCATAACAAGGTTGATAGAACTCAATCTCAGTCCTGAAGAAGTTGAACATGAAAGAAGACAAGATATATTAAGAATAACAAAAGAAATGTTGTATGATAAAATCTGTAGATTACAAGTTGTCATTGAGACAGATACTAATGAGTGGGAATGGGATTCCTATCATTCTAAAGACTCGACTGAAGAAAGTTTCTTTGAAGGAGATGTATAAGTCGATATAGTTCACACGTATGCAGGACAAATGTCAAGAACTAGTTCACTTGAATTAGAACCACATTTGACTAACTGGGACTTAATTGAGGACGATAAGGATTTTCTTATACAAGGTCATTCTGAGGAGAGTACTGTTCTAGACATGGACCTACGTACTGAAAACTTTGACACATATATCATGACCCTTAATACCCTTGAAACATCTCAACCTAATGACCACTTACCTCTACTACATCCTGAGCTTATTGATTGGGAAAATGAAGGACATACAGCCATTGATACCTTTCCAAACGACCATGTCATATCTGTATGTCTTAATGCAATCGAACCCGTAACAACTCTCACCAAGAATTTCAGCAACACATCTTCTAGTCAAGTGGGTGCCAAATCTCCTAGTCGCAAAAATGAAAATAAAGAAAATAACATCAGGTCTAATGCTGAAAACCATTTATTGGCAACATTAGATCGAGAAAAAGTAAAAACAAAGGATGCATCCAATAGTGAAAACCTCCTTGAGGCACCGAAAGATGGGATATATGACACTTTATCTGAACACTATCAAGAAAGGTCATCCATTTTGATTGAACCAACAGAGGCGGTTAACATTGGCACAACAGAGCAACCAAAGATTCTTCATCCAGCGACTTCTCTATCAGAAAAAGAAATGCAGCAGTATATAGAATTTTTCAAATGACGACAAATCAATTTTGCGTGGTCATATGCAGACATGCCAAGGTTAAATCCAGAACTTATTATGCATCACTTGAATGTTAATCCAAGAGATAAACCAGTCAAACAGAAGTTAAGGAAAATGCATCTGCATATTGCTCTTCTAGTCAAAGAAGAACTAAAGAAATTACTAGATGTCCGATTCATCAGACCTATAGCATATCCTCAATGGGTATCTAACATTGTTCCTATTTCAAAACTAGATAAAAGCATCAGAATATGCACAGACTTCAGATATCTTAAGAACGCATGCCCAAAGGATGACTTTCCTTTGCCTAACATTGACATCATTGTGGATTTAACTGCAGGACACTCCATGTTTTCTATAATGGATGGTTTCTCTGGATACAATCAGATCAAAATAGCACCCGAAGATCAAGAAAAGACAGCTTTTACATGCCCATGGGGTACTTTCTGCTAGAACGTCATGCCTTTTGGATTAAAGAATGCAGGTGCTACATATCAAAGAGCTATGACAACTATATTTCATGACATGATGCATACAGTCATGGAAGACTATGTGGATGACATATTAGCTAAATCATACAACAGAGAAGAACATATAGACATACTGGAAAAGTTATTTGATAGATTAGAACAATACAAGGTAAGCCTAAACCCTAAGAAATGTGCCTTCGGTGTTACTTCAGGAAAGCTATTGGGATACATTGTTTCAGCAAGAAGAATTGAAGTAGATCCAGCTAAGGTAAAAGCAATCATGGAAATGGCATCTCCCAAGAATATCAGTCAACTAAGATCACTACAAGGAAGACTCCAGTCAATCAAAAGATTTGTGGCTCAATTAGCAGATAAATGTCAACCATTCACTCACCTATTGCATAAACATGTTAATTTCAAGTGGGACCACCAATGTGAAGAAGCATTCAACAAGATCAAGGCATATCTCATGCAACCACCTATTCTAATGTCACCAATCCCAGGAAAACCATTATTACTCTATGTATCAACTACCGAAGCATCATTGGGAGTTTTGCTCACACAAGAGGATAATGAAGGAAAAGAGCGAGCCATCTACTACATCAGCAGAACACTAGTGGGATATGAGGTTAACTATTCATCAACAGAAAAAGCATTCTTGGTAGTAGTTTTTGCTTCTCAAAAACTATGACACTATCTACTATCTCACTCCATCAAGTTGATAGCTAAAATTGATCCTCTGAAGTATTTGCTCAGCAAAGCCACATTGATAGGATGACTAGCAAAATGGATCATGATTATAAGCGAGTTTGATATCAAATATGTTGACAGAAAATCTATCAAGGGACAAGTCATCGCAGATCAACTAGCAGAGACACCACTTCAAGATAATCATCCTCTATAGATTGATTTTCCTGATGCTGATCCTAACAATTACAACAAAAGCATGGCAACTATACTTTTATGGTTCATATACACAACATAGATCAGGAGCAGGAATTCTTTTCATCACAGCACAAGGGCATACAATCCCAAAAGCATACAAATTAAGCTTTTCATGCACAAACAATATAGCAGAGTATGAAGCATTGGTAACAGGTATCAAAATGGCTGTAGAATGGAATATTAAACAACTTCAAGTCTTTGGAGACTCTCAGCTTGTCATTAATCAAATCAATGATAACTATCAAACAAAAGATGACAAACTCATGCCTTATAAAAAGATAGTGGATGATTTCAAGAAACACTTTATAGAAATAACTTTTGAACAGATCCCCAGAAATTACAACAAAGCAGCAGACGCCATGGCTACACTTGCTTCTCTATTGTAGACACAGGAAAATCAAGAGCGTTATGAATTCCTAGTTGAAGAGTTGTTTCATCCCGCCTATAATTGTCCTGATTCCCAAACCATCTGTCAACTTATTGGACATGATTCCTCTCGCTATGCCCAAACTTACACATACTTGAAAGATAATATCTTACCTCCTGACCTATCCAAGAACCAAAAGAGAAATTTTATTTGCCAATCCTCTCATTATACTCTCGTCGTAGATACCCTATATAAACAAGGTCTAAACGGTACTCTCTTAAGATGTCTTGAACAAGAAGAATCTGAGAAGGCCTTACATGAAGTCCATAACGGCATTTGTGACACTTATTCAAGTGGTCTTACCCTTTCGAAGAAACTCATACGCTTGGGCTACTATTGGCCGACTATGGAATGAGATTCTTTTAAGATAGCAAGAACATGCAAACAATGTCAGATCCATGGGAACTTGATTCATGCACCAGCACAAGAACTACATGTTTTAGCAACATCTTGGCCTTTTTGTCAATGGGGACTTGATCTAGTAGGAAAGATAAATCCTTTCTCATCTAATGGACACAAATTCATCCTGGTAGCTACTAAATATTTCACAAAATGGATTGAAGTTGTACCTCTCATCAATATCATAGGAAAACAAATTGCTGCATTTATCTTGAATTACATCTTCTGTCTCTATGGAATACCAATGACCATTATCACTGATAATGGGCGACCATTCAAGAATCAAGATGTAAAAGAGCTATGTGAGAAGTTCAAAATCCAACACAGATTCTTCACACCATATTATCCACAGGGAAATGGGCAAGTAGAAGCATCTAACAAAACTCTCCTAAAAATTCTTAAAAAGATAGTGAACGATGCTGGGAAAGATTGGCATATCCAACTAAACCCTGCTCTATGGGCCTACCGCACCAGTATTCGCACACCGACAAGTGCCACACTTTTCTCTCTTGTATGTGGAGCAAAATCCATATTGCCAATCGAAGTGGAGATACCCTCTCTATGTGTGTCACTAAAAGGACTCATCCTAGATGAAGAACAAAGAGTATCTAGACTGCAAGAGTTAGAACTAATCCATGAACGAAGAAAAAATGCCTTTGATCATCTAAAGGTATATCAACAAAGAATGTGTCGGAGCTATAATCATAAGGTCAAACCAAGAATCTTTCAAGTTGGAGAACTAGTGCTAAAAGAAAATCCACGCAACTAGGCAGATCGAGAAAAGAAAGGAAAGTTTGAACCAAACTGATTAGGTCCATTTGTGGTCACAGCAGTATTTGGGTCAGGAGCATATCAGTTATCAACACAGGATGGAGATCAGCTCGAGGAACCTATCAATAGCATGCACCTGAAGAGGTTCTATGTCTGAAAAATCAGAAAAAATCAAAAACAGGGAAAAATCAAAAAAATCCTAAAAAGTGAAAAAGCAGAAAATCCAAAAAAATCAAATATCAGAAAAAGTGCAATAAAAATAGATGGTGAAAACCTGGCAAACAGGCGCTATCTATCGGCTAGCTCTTCCATCTATTGGTTCATGCATTTTTCTGCTTGCATTCATTTTCCATTAGCGCTGATCATCATGAAGCCTTTATACATATGCAGACATCCCAGGTGGCTTCTTACCATGGTTTTGATCATTGGATATATCATAACAAATTTGTTTCTAGGCTTGGGGCAAAATCCTACACCTAGTTGGGGGCAAACTCTTGATCAATTTTGAGCTTAATCAAACAAGTAGACCAAACAGTTAGACAAATCTTATCGAACAAAAACTGAGACAAATCCAACATTGAACACAAGATCAGACTATCAACTATCAAGCTATCACAAAATCAATCTAAGCACATCCCATACTTTTTAGTGGAATAATATCTTTTAAATGATTGATTGTAACATGATTGTTCAACTTTTCTATATTGCTTTTCACTATCATGATTTCTGAGTGACTCTAGGATGTCTTTGACTAGAGGAACAAGGAAGAAACATGATATTTTTCTTGTCTGCTATCTGAAAATTAATCATGAATATGTGCAAATTTGTCTCGGGACATGATCATCAGAATATCATTGAAGACATTTCCAATTTGCGTATTGAAATGATTAATACTGCATGTTTTACACAAACAACACTTAGGTCATCTCGGTTCAATTATACCTCAATGCTTGTGTTAACTTGCTATATCAAAATCCAGGAAAGAAGTGCTTAGGTCATCATGGTTTAATTATACCATCAATGTTTGCACTCACTTCCCACATTTCAAAATCTCAATGATGAAAAAAATGCAAAATAATCCAGTGACTGGTCTGGTCATAGCTTTGCATTTCATTTACATTTTAGCTTGCATGGATCCCAAAAGCTCTTTTTATCCAAGGTCAAATCTATCGCAAGAATCATCAAAGTATCATCAAAAGTGTATACATAATCAGAATGATGATTCATATCTCTCTAGATATTGTCAACTCAGCAAAAATCTTATGCTATCTCCCTCAAATGCATCAACATCAACATATCCAAAGATTTCTACAACTGATATCAACAAACTGTCAGTTCTTTATCTAATCACTCTTACCAAATAAAATCAATCAATCAAACCTAATCAACTCATGTCTTATACAGGATGTATCCTTCCTGAAACCAGACATGATCATCAATGTCTTATACAGGATGAATCCTTCCTGAAACCAGACGTTATGATCATCCATGTCTTATATAGGATGGATCCTTCCTGACACCAAACAAATTGATTTTGACTCATGTCTTATACAAGATGTATCCTTCCTGAAACCAGACATGATCATCAATGTCTTATACAAGATGAATCCTTCCTGAAACTAGATGTTATGATCATCCATGTCTTATATAGGATGAATCCTTCCTGAAACCAGACTAAATCAAATCAATCAAGATTTTTCAGTCTTACTGATCTAGGCAATCAAGCTAATCAAATAACACGCACTTTCATCAAACAACAGTTGCAGAAATCAAATCAAATCTATCGGGATATCAATCTTGCAAAAACTCCGAAGATCAATTATCTCAATTGATCTACCGAGGGGGCATAATTATATAGGAATCTAGCAATCAAGAGCTGGGGCATCCTATCAAATCAATATCAACATCAAAATGAGATTATTCTTTGAATCAATGCGTCATCACACCTCGCTTCAAAGAGGGGCAAAATGTTTAGACCTAAAAATGGTCTGAAGATAATTAATTAAATAAGCAATTATTTAATTAATCTCTCCTTCCCAATTTAATTGAATTCACTAAGCAATTTGATTAAATTTCCCTTTTTATCTACTTATTAATAAATGTAAGGATTTATTAAATAGGTTCATTTCATTTCACCCCTTTAATTAATTAATTCAAATTAATTAAATTCCCTCCACCAAAATCATTTCTTCCAACTCCTAATTAATTAAAACAATTCAAATTCATGAGTTGTTGAAACCAATTAGCCATTTGCCTATTAAATGAATTTCTAAATTCAAAACCTAACCCATTCTACCTACCACCTTGTCCCCTTTCATCCAACATCTTCTAGAACCTTTGTGACACTTGTCACTAAGTGTTCCCTTTAATCCAACTCCATTTGCCATCTTCCTCCAATTTAACAATTGGTATCTTCAGATCAATCTCAAGCGTTGAATCCTGCCACATCACTCCTAGCCTTGGAAAATCCTATAAATAGACCTCATTTTGGAGCTCATTGGGTCCCAATTTCATATGATTTTTACATATCATTTGATCCCTTCTCATTTGTAGCTTAAACATTGTTACTATAGGCATCTAGCTTATAGTGTATCAGTTTTAGCAATGTTATCCTGCTCATTTCAGCTTAACTCTTAGCTTAATCATGCTAGGATAATCATGAATTCATATAGCTTAATCATGCTATCATGCTAGATCATGCATCTGAATCATTCAAATCCTCCATCTAAGTGTAGTCAAGTCACTGGAATTTGCATACTAAGATCTGAGAGCAAAATTCATACTCACATTTACTAGGAGGCAATAAGTCGATTAGCTATGGTTTTGCGTTTCATTGATTATATCTTCTAACCATTGCTTGTAATGATTTATTGAGTGCATTGTGTTTGTAGGTACAAGTACACTTCATAGAGCACTACAGTATCAATTCCCACAACATCTCTTCATCTCTCTCATATTCCTTCTCTATTTCCATCGATACAACTCAATTGTGATCTAAGAACCAGAAAGAATAATTTCCCTAATATCAAAATGATTTTATGTGGAATAGCTTACTGTGAACTTTGAGGGCATTGTTATTTTCTTTTATATGTGGTTATTGTAGAGCAAACCACTTGATTTTATGCTTAACTATGATTAAGCCGACATGATGTTGCATTTGTACTTGTCAAACTCAATCATTGTAAGCATAAATTTTGACTTATGTAAAACTACTATGGAGAAGGAGTTTATTTAATTATTTTAAAAGTATATATTTATGTGATAAATTTATTTTCAAATGGTCTATTTATCTAATTTAGAAAAAAAATATAAACATCTTAAAATTTATATTATTCAATATTTCTATTAATGTTGAGAGACATTCTACAATGATAACAAGAGGTGGAGTGTAAAGACTCGAATGTGCAAACTCTTACCCTTGATCTTAAATTTGATAGGGATTTGCATATCAAAATATTAATATTAAAGTAATTTATATATCTTAAATAAGACTCATTTTAGTTTAGTTTGGAACTATTGTATTTCCTACATATTATGTTTATTATTAAATATTCATATTTTGATGCATACTATTTACTTGTGTATAATAAAACAAACAGCTTTGGAGCACTTTTTCAACAACTGCGATGGGCTAGCTGGTTGTCTATTATTTTCATGTTTTGCTTTGATTTTTTGCTATTTCGTTGTTGTTTGCTGCTATTTTTTGTTTGGTACATTTTTGTTGTCTCTTCCTTTGGTTGTTGCTTGTTGTTCTTTTGTGCTTTAACGTTCTATTTCTCTTCATTTAAAAGATTATGGGCACTTTCAAAACCATACTTAACTTAATAAAAAAATATTTTGACATGTAAATGTTTATTTAATAAAAAAAAAAAGAGTCTTTGTTAAATACCAATGTAAAATGCCTTTTTCCATTGATAATAAACTTAATAGCTTCCAAATAATCAAAACATAAAATTTATGTCTCTGCATCAAATAAATAAAACAAAAGAAATTTTATGCAATTAAAATAGCTCCAAGTTGAAACAATTTTTAAATTGGTGTGTGTGTGTGTGTGTGTGTATACACATACAATTTTGGTTTTTTTTTCAAATAATATACAAAAAAAAATTTAAGTAAATAAAATAGCTCCAAATTGAAGTATTTTTTAACTTTATATATTTAAGATATCTATATTAATATAAGTATATTTTAACAATTTATATTAATTCAAAAAAAAAAATTACCTTGTTATTTAATTGGTTCAAACCTCACTTGCTAAATTAATGTTGATAGGATGAAGAACTCGAAGTAGCACTTGAAGACTATGATGCTAAAAGGATGAAGAGCTTGAAGTTGCAAGATGAATTGAAGTCTGCAAAGGAATTCATTCATACCTTGCAGGAGAGGCTATCATCTATTCAACCTAAAAGAAAGAACTTTTGCAAAATCTGGATGATGAAGAGAATGATGCCCTTAAGGAACAAAGTCAGAAGCTAAGTCAGGAGAATGGTGTGATGAAGAATGAAATGCAAGCCATGACTATGAGGATGTCCAAGGAGATTGAAGACCAAAAGAAGAATGAAGAAAATCTTAGCAGATCTCTAAAAGATAGATCTGAGGAATGCATAAGGTTTGCGGATGAGAATGATGTGTTGAGAACTAAGTTGGTGCAATCACAGAAAAAAGAACAAGTGTTGGAAATAATGATGTCAATCCTAAGAAGTGATCTTGATGTTGCAAATGAATACAAAGAAAATTTTAGGGTTGGTTTTGCAAGGCTTGATGAATTATTGAAGGATCAAAGAGACACTGGAGACACCAGAGGTCTTGGATTTGACCATGGAGAAAGCTCTGGTACTACAAATTAGGAGAATCCACCAAACATCCAGAATTAGAAATCACCGGTATGGCAATCAAACACACATAAATTTAATGGTAGATGCTTTGTTTGTAATAAGTTTGGTCATAGAGCAAGTCAATGCAGAAATAGAGCAAATTAGAATAATAATGATGTTCTCGATCGGTGTTCAAAATGTAATAAGTATGGTCATATGACAGAAGATTGTAGAATGAATATTAGATGTCATGCATGTGGAAAGTTTGGACATATGGCTAATCAATGTAGGTCGAAGAATGGTCAAGGACTCAACAAAGCAATTCAGAAAAATAATGTCACTTGCTATGCATGCAACAAAATAGGACATATTGCCAAATATTGCAGAAGAAAGAACAAGTCGGTAGGAAATGATGAGAAAGAAAAAAAAAAGGTTGAAGACATCCAAAATGAGCACGAGAGGAAATGGGTTAGGAAATATGAAGATCAACCGACAGAGAAAATCAACCCAGTTACTCAATTGACAAAGCAAAATGTTCCTGCACCGAGAGGAAACTTATCCGGTAACTAAGGCACTAGCCTTAGGGGGGAGAAAATTAATGATGAATCTTGCATTACCCTTGGTAGAGGTCTGAAATCCCATTTCAGATCTTAGAGAAGACAGTCTGGACATTCACTAGTACTGAGATAATAGATTTTGAATCTAGTATGATATGCTGGCATGCATTAATGATAATGACAAATTAGGGTTTTCGCAGAATAAAAGGGAAATATTGGTTCATTTTCAATCACACTGCATTGAGAGTGAAACAGAGTGAGTTCAAGGCGATCAAAATCATTTCAAGTGAATTTCAGTGCATTCACAACGTATTTTCAAAATCTTTCACCAGTGAAGTTTGTGAGGTATTTTTTTGTTTTTCGAGCTGTCTTTTGTTTGCAATGGCTTCTGGATCATCTTCCACTCCAGTAGGTGTAGCTACCCCTATTTTTGTCAACATCAAGGACAGTCCACACCCTGTTTTCAAGCAATTCCCTTAGATTGTGAAAGTCAATGATTCAGTTGGCACATTTTCTAGGGTTCCTGAAGGAGTTTTGTATGTCGAAGATGTTCATGCATGCATTCACTACACTTTGAAGGATTTGGGTTCTACTAAAATCAAGAACATGTATATTGGCACTTTGCTGAACCAAGATGGGTCGATTAAACCGAAATTTCAAATTCTGAAGGATCAGGGTTTTACCGACATTTTGGAGATGACAAAATTTGAAGATGAATTGATCTGGTATGTACTGAGCTGAGTCCATGGTGAATTCATATGGCTAGACCGACCCCAGAAGATCACCAAGGAGGTTATTCATGCGATCACCGATTTACCCCAGACCGGTCTAGCCCGTGGAAGGAATAAGATATATAACAATGAGGTGGATAAGTTAACTGGTGCAACATCTAACAACCAATCAATGAGAATTAGCATTATCAAAAACAAAGCATTTCAATTTGCAAGCATGATCATTGGTTACAAGGTAACCCAATAAAATCCATTGAACTCTATTTCCAGTTCATGCATTCATTGTTCTTACAAAATGATTAAGGAGAATGAAAAGGTAGATCTATGTCAATGGATGTCTGATGAATTGATAAATAACCTAGGAAAGATTAAGGGTGAGAAGAAGGGTGTTTTCTGGTATGGCAACCTTGTTGTCTATTTAATGCTTTTCTTTCTGAATGAGTTACTCGAAACTGGTAAGACCCAATGGGAATTTGATATATCGGTAGAAAAACAAATCAAAGATGCTATAACGAATATGGGACAAGATAGGGACTCCAACAAGGCAATGAAGAAGAGAGAAAGAGTTCCAAAGCATATAGTTGATAAATACTCAACTAAAATTTGTTTTATGGTAAAGAAGCATGAAACACTGATAGAAGCAATGCAACCAAGGAAGATCTGGATAACAGAAATGGGCTATGAGGTAGATACTGAGATCTTGGACTTGTATACCAAGACTCTTATTGATGCCCTAGTTGATGAAGCAAAGAAATCTTTTGGGACTACAAAGCAAAAAGAAATTGAAGTTGAGATTGGATTCAGTAAAAAGAAAAAGGGCAGGAAAGATCAAGATGGTTGGGGAAGTTGTGCAGAAGATGTCCTCTAAGATAAAACAGATCATACGAGTCGCTGAAGGGTCATCTCCAGTAGTAGTGCAGGCTTCATTGACAGCTACAACTAGAAAGGGTGTAGTAAAGAGGAAGAAACCAAAGACTTATATTGCCCCAGTTACATGGGGTTCTCATACTGATGGTGTACACTCACAGACTCCCAAAACTTTCATTAGGATACCAAGGAAGAAGGGTGAGTAAGTAAAGAAGCAGACAGTGAAGGTTACCCCTCTAACAATGCCAAATAAAATTTTGAATGAGGGGAAGCCCACAGAGAAGAGAAAACCAGTTAAGAAGTCACTTCTACTCTCAACAAGAAGAAGAAATCAGGTGAAGATATATCTCTTGAATCCGGTAAGAGTGTTGATGTCATTCCTTCTCTTTCATTTGCTAATTTGACTGATCAAATCACTAAAGATGGAATGTTGAGTAATATAAAATATTACTATGTACATATGGGTGATATCGAGCAAATGGAGATAGAGGAATCAGTTTTCTTATACTTGTTAGGTCCCGGAGACAACTAAGAGGGGGGGGGAATCAGTTGTCTCATAAATTCAAACCAAAAACCAATTAACCAACTTAATTCTTAATACCGGTAAACTAGTTAAGTATGCCTGTAGATAGTGTTAATAGTAAATTGCTATACCGGTAAGGATTAATGCATGAAACATAAACATAAAGTCATCCACAACACATGACACCAATATTTGTATGTGGAAACCCTGTAAGGGGAAAAACCATAGTGGGAAACTTTACCCACAATCAGATGATACTACTGTAGATAGTAAGTGTACAAAAGGGGTTTGCACATGCAGAAAGGCCAACAAACTAGAGCTCACTGCTCAATCACAAATGGGAGTCACACTGACTACAGTTGGATGGTTAAATCCAATAAGAATGTACTACACAAAATAGCATCTTCATATGCTGGATTCAGTACTGGTGTAATACTGATATGCTTCTACAAAAACCTAACTTCACCTTCAAATGATGTCTTCATGTATACCTCTTCTTAATCTTGCATATACCTTCACATAATTCTTTTTCACATTCCACACTTGATCTTACAAATAAGATCTTACATTTATACCATACCCTAAGACCAATTTTAGTAGGTCGGCTCTACAAGATATTACAATAAAAACATTTTACAAATAATGATGCAATAACCGATTGAACATGTCGACTTAATGCATTTACAACAATAATAAATCATCTCCATAGTGTGTCATGCTGATCTGGAAAAGATAAGCCTGCCAGTGTAACCCTAGATAACCTAGACCTATTTGTCGATAAAAGAAAATATACAAATATGAATATACCAATGATTATTTCTTCAAAATAAAGCATCCACATGATGTCTTCAACATTACCAAGTGTCTTCCATATCATTCCAGGTACCGGTGAACAATATATTCTGCCAATGAACCATATACCAGTAACTCTTGCATAGTTTACTGCTTGCCGGTGAATGTTGCTGGATCTCCAAAGTAGGTGTATTTAGTAGGTGTTGACATCAATGACAAAACCATACCAAAATACCAACAATCTCCCCCTTTGGCATTGATGGCAACACAATATGGAAAAACCATCAAAGTGCCAAACAGAAATGCCAAATACAAAAACCAACAATCTCCATTTCTCCCCCTAGGAGTAACAATACCAATCTCTCATACAAATTTCTCCTTAAATGTGTTTTTCAAAATCTCTCCCCTAAAATCTCTCACCAAAAAGATAATGTGTTTTTGCATAGATATCTCTCCCCCTTTGACATCAAATGCCAAAGTCACAAAAATCAAGTTCATACAAAATACCAACCAATTCAATATACCAACTACTCCCCCTCAGAAGTAGCTTCCTCATCAAATACTGGAATAAAAGACTTATCCATTTAATTATGTCGGTTGATGACAATCATCAACTGTCTAAGTCTCTACTGGTGGTGGTATGACTCCAAGATGATCTCTGAGATACTCAAAAGTCTCCTTAGGCAAAGGTTTTGTGACAATATCTGCAAGTTGTTCTTTGGTATTCACATAAACCAATTTTATCTCTTTTTCTTCAACTTTTTCCCTTAGAAAATTCAGTTTGATAGAAACATGTTCTATTTTAGAATGTAATACCGTATTTTTAGATATTTCAATTGCTGCAGTGTTATCACAGTATATAGTAATAGGTTCCTTGCATTTTACCTTTATGTCTTTCAACATTTGCTTAAGCCAAAGTACCTGTGTACAATTTGTTGCTGCTGCAACCTATTCTGATTCTGCTGTTGATAAAGATGTACAACTATGTTTCTTACTCAACCAAGAAATTAATCTCTTTCCAAGAAAGAATGCTCCTCCAGCGGTGCTTTTTCTCTCATCCACATCTCCTGCCCAATTTGCATCTGTGTATGCACATAGATCAAAATTTTCATCTTTAGGATACCATAATCCAAGATTTGTTGTGCCTTGTAAGTAATGGAAAATCCTTTTTACTACTGATTCATGATTTTCCCTAGGATGACTTTGAAATCTAGAAACAATACATACTGTATTCATAATATCAGGCCTGGTTTGTGTCAAATACAGTAAACCTCCTATCATAGATTTGTATCTAGTTGGATTAACAGGTGTAGATTCATCCCTTTGAGATAATTTGTCATTTGTAGTCATAGGTGTGCTTACCAGTTTAGAGTTCTCCATCCCAAATTTCTTTAGTAGTTCAAGTACTTGGATTGACTCAAAAATATACCTTTATCAGTTTGTGAAATCTGCAATCCTAAAAAGAATTTTATTTCTCCAATCATAGACATTTCAAATTCTTGCTGCGTTTCAAGAGAAAATTCTTTACATAATCCATCTTCTCCTCCAAAGATTTTATCATCAACAAATACTTCAATAATCAAGATGTCATCATTAGTTACTTTGTAATATAAATTGCTATCTGCATTTCCTTTAGTAAAACCAATCTTTAAGAGATACTTATCCAATCTTGCATACCAAGCTCTTGGGGCTTGTTTCAATCCATACAAAGCTTTTCTTAACCTGCAAACCATATCATTGTCATTTGTCAAATAAAATCCATCAGGTTGTTCAATATATACTTCCTCTTCAAGATCTCCATTCAAAAATGCACATTTAATATCCATTTGATAAACTTTGTAATCCTTGTGAGCTGCAAAAGCCAAGAATAATCTATCTGCCTCAATTCTGGCTACTGGTGCAAAGGTTTCATTGTAATCAACTCCTTCTTTCTGAGAATATCCCTTACACACTAGTCTTGCTTTATTTCTAACAACCTTACCATCTTCATTAAGTTTGTTTCTAAATACCCATTTGGTTCCAATTACATTTTTATCTTTAGGTCGGGGAACTAATGTCCAAGTATTATTTTTCTCAATTTGTCCTAATTCTTCTTCCATAGCTTTGATCCAAAATTTATCTTCACATGCCTCATTGAGAGATGATGGTTCAATTTGAGAAATAAGACATACCTCTTCATTTGCCAATCTTCTTCTTGTCATAACTCCTTTAAATTTGTTTCCAATTATCTGATCTTCAGAATGATTCAGTCTTACATACCAGGGTGTCTTAGTTTGTTGTTGTTCTTCAATTACTATGGAATCCTCTAATGATACTGGGGTAAATGGATCTTCATTCTGTAACGGTGGATTCAGTGTAGGTTCATTTGTCACAACTTCTGTTGCCGGTTCAGAGTCTATATACCTTGAAGTTCCTCTAAATTGTTCATCAATCTTTACATTTGTACTCTCAACAATTTTCTGCAATCTTTTATTAAAACATCTATATGCCTTGCTCTTAGATGAATAACCAAGAAATATTCCTTCATCACTTCTAGGATCAAATTTGCCAATATACTCATCTCTTCTAATATAACATTTACTTCCAAAATTTTTGAAATACTTAAGAGTAGGAGTATTACCAAACCATAGTTCATGAGGGGTCTTACCGGTTTCACCTTTGATGTGAACTTTGTAGAATGTATAGACAGTAGTGCTTACTGCCTCTCTCCAATACACATGTGGTAGATTTGCTTCTGATAACATACTTCTTGTTGCATCCAAGATAGTTTTGTTTTTACTTTCAACAACTCCATTCTGCTATGGTGTCCAAGGTGCTGATAACTGTCTTTTGATTCCATTCACTTCATAGAATGTATTAAAGTCCTTAGATGTGAATTCTCCTCCTTGATCTGATCTTAAACATTTGATTTTCTTACCGGTTTCATTCTCAACCATTGCTTTGAATAGTTTGAACTTCCCAAGTGCTTCTAATTTTTCTCTGAGAAAAGTAACCCAACACATTCTAGAATAATCATCAATAATTAGCATGAAATATCTATCACCTTGTAAGCTTTTAGTTCTAGCTGGACCACATAAATCAGTGTGAATTAAATCAAGAGCATTATTGGATTTTTTTGGAATACTTTTGAAACTAGCTCTAACTTGTTTTCCAAATTGACATTCCTTACAAATTCTATTCAGAGGTTTCACAATTTTAGGTAGATCTCTAATTGCCTTAGAAGTACTAATTTTTACCATGCAATCAAAATTTACATGACATAGTCTCTTATGCCATAACCAACTTTCATCTATATGTGTAATTAAGCATGCCTTTTCACTGTTATTCAAATGAAAGATATTACCTCTAGTCTGATTACCGGTTGCAATTTCCAAACCAGTTCTATTCATGATTTTTCATTTTCTATTTTTAAATTGTAACTAAAAACCCTTCTCAATTAATTGACCAACACTTAAAAGATTATGCTTTAATCCTTCAACATAGTAGACATTGTCAATGTTATGTTTACCATCAAGAGATATTGAACCCTTACCTTTGATTGAACAGGCTTTGTCATCTCCAAATCTTACTAAACCTCCATTGTATTCTTGAAAGTTCAAAAATTTACCTTTGTCTCCAGTCATATGATGTGAGCATCCTAAGTCAATAATCCATTCATCCTTTGATTCAACTATAGCTGCTAGGGCTTGTTCTACCGGTTGAGCAATAGGTGCCGGTTGATCTTCTGTTATAGCAACAAAAACCCATCCATTGTCTGTTAGATCCTCATCAGAATCATCAATCACACCTTCATCAACAGATTTATCTTTATTCTTCATAAATCTGTATCTCTGATATTCAGGATTAGGCTTGTATGTTCTTCTAGCTTCTTCTCTTAGTCTAGCATGTCTATCAGGGCATCTTGAAGCCATATGACCAATCTTATTGCAGTTAAAACATTTAAAGGATGCTTTACCTTCATACTTACTTGCAATTGGACCTTTGGCATTTTCCTTGCAAATAGTGCTTCAAGTTCTTCAAGCTCTTCATTCTCCTTTCTGGTTTCTTCAAGTTCTCTTGCATAAAAGGCTCTCTAGTCTGATTTGTCAAATAATGGAGTAGATGATGTTGATACTTTAAAGGCCAAATCAATCTTTATAGCAACAGGACCAAATTCCTCAATTTCAAAACCTGAAAGTTTTCCAATCAATGTATCCCTAGTTATTGATGTATTAGGCATTGTTCTCAATTCATTTATAGTAGTAACTTTCATTTTATATGCTGGTGGCAAAGCTCTTAAGATTTTTGAAACAATTTCATCCTCACTCAAGGTTCCTCCACAACATTTTATACCCAAAACAATTTCATTTATTCTTTCCATAAAAGCAGAAATCCTTTCATCTTCTTCCATTTTCAGATGTTCATACCTGACTCGGAAGCTTTCAAGTTTTGCAATTTTGACTGTGGAATCTCCTTCATTCAATGTTTCCAAGTGATCCCAAATAGCTTTAGCAGTAGACCTATCTGATAATCCCATGATTTGTTGATCTGATAATGCACTCAAAAGTGCTTCTCTTGCTTTACAATCATTCTCTTCATCTTTGGCTAAGGTAGTTGGAGCAGTCTGACTAGCTATAGCAGCAGTATAACCATTCTTAGTAACTTCCCAGATGTCTTTACCAATGCAATTCAGATGTGTCTCCATTCTCATCTTCCATATCACATAGTTGGTTCCATCAAGTTTAGGACTGTCCTTCCCAAAATAATTAGTAGACATTGGATCTCCTCAAGTTGTTATACTTCTGCAAAAGAGGACTAAGCTCTGATACCAATTGTTAGGTCCTGGAGACAACTGAGAGGGGGGGGGACCCAGTTGTCTCATAAATTCAAACCAAAAACCAATTAACCAACTTAATGCTCAATACCGGTAAACCAATTAACTATGCCTGTAGATAGTGTTAACAATAAATTGCTATACCGGTAAGGATTAATGCATGAAACATAAACATAAAGTCATCCACAACACATGACACCAATATTTGTATGTGGAAACCCTGTAAGGGGAAAAACCGTGGTGGGAAACCTTACCCACAATCAGATGATACTACTATAGATAGTAAGTGTACAAAAGGGGTCTACACATGCAGAAAGGCCAATAGCCTAGAGCTCACTACTCAATCACAAATTGGAGTCACACTGACTACAGTTGGATGGTTAAATCCAATAAGAATGTACTACACAAAATAGCATCTTCATATGCTGGATTCAATATCGGTGTAATGCTAATATGCTTCTACAAAAACCTAACTTCACCTTCAAATGATGTCTTCGTGTATACCTCTTCTTGATCACGCATAGACCTTCACACAATTCTTTTTCGCATTCCACACTTGATCTTACAAATAAGATCTTACATTTATACCATACCCTAAGACCAATTTTAGTAGGTCGGCTCTACAAGATATTAAAATAAAAACATTTTACAAATAATGATGCAATAACCGATTGAACATGTCGGCTTAATGCATTTACAACAATAATAAATCATCTCCATAGCATGCCATGCTGATTTGGAAAAGATAAACCTATCGGTGTAACCCTAGATAACCTGGACCTATTTGCCGGTAAAAGAAAATATGTAAATATGAATATACCAATGATTATTTCTTCAAAATAAAGTGTCCACATGATGTCTTCAACATTACCAAGTGTCTTCCATATCATTCTAGGTACCAGTGAACAATATATCCTGTCGGTGAGCCATATACTAGTAACTGTTGCACAATTTACTGCTTGCCGGTGAATGTTGTTGGGTCTCCAAAGTAGGTGTATTCAGTAGGTGTTGACTTCAATGACAAAACCATACCAAAATACCAACAATACTTAGATATAAATAAGAAAGCACTTCTAGAGATTGAAAAATAGATACCGAGAGATTTGTATAAAAATCTAGATGCTAGAAGGTTATCTGCAGTTGATGAGGATAGATACAAAAAGGTATAGGATTTGTTAATTGTTTGTGGTGCTATAACTGATGAAGAGATGCAACAATGTTTAGATTTTGTAAATAAATCAATTTTCTGAAGCAAACACTGACATGTGAGTCTCATGGTAGGTAGAGTGAATGAGATAGTTAAGGAGATGCATGAGGCTTGGGTAAAATTCTTTGTAAATAAACTAGGATTATTTACATCACCGAAAGTCCCTCAAAAGTCTAACACTCCAGACATCCTAGTAGATGATAAGGGGAAAGGTAAATTGGGAATGGATACACCAGTTTTGGATTAGAAAATATCAGAGGATATTCCTCTGGTAGAGCCACTTGTACCTAATATAGAGACACCAGTAGATAACATTAAAATTATATGGGATAAGCTGGATACACTGGAAAAGGTCATTATGGATATAGAGGTTATTGATGTGAAAACAAAAAATAGGCAAGTTGAGGATATGGCACCTCTACCACCAAATGTACATACTGAAGAGGTTAAGGTTGAAAAGGTTACTGCACCAAGTGGCAAAGCCACTGGTGCAAGTCATGAGGTTGAAACTTCCTGAAAGATTTTGGATAGTCATTTATTGTTGGCATTTGACTCATCTAGTCAAGTTGATTTTGCATAGAAGAATATTGAGCAACTGAATAGTTTTGAATTGATGTATGTTGCAGCTCAGAAGTTAAGGAAGGAAGGGACTGAAGATAAGTGGGTCATTGAGTAGCACATTCTAGTTTTGTAGAAGCTTTCACCGGAATATAAGGTAGATCAGATTGGAAGTCCATCCATTGAACTGAAAGGTTTGATTGAGCATATTTCCAAAGAGTTTTAAACTCTTCAACATGTATCAAACTGACAGTTCATTGAGCGGTATAATTCAGCCCGAAAGGTGACTTGTGACAGCATGATTTCATTTGACAAGTCTAAGCTGATAGATGAGATATCAAAGATTGATGTGGAGCTAGATGAGTGTAGTAATATATATAGGTCCTATACTAACACTAACAGACTAAAAATAGACCTTGAGGTGAAATTAAAGGGGGCAAAGGCCCGATTAGAACATTTCGCTAACAGTTTGGATGCTACTTAGACACTGACCAGTACCATTGATATTCAGATTTTGATTACAGAGTCTGATATTTCTAGATTAGAGAAGGACATGGATAGACTAATCTGACCTACAAGGGAATTAAGAGGTTTGGTGAGTCCCCAATTGAACACTTTGTTACTTCACAAGAGGGAAAGCATAGAGTTAATGAATAAACCTACTCTGACAGAACTATCAGAAGAAGAGCTTCATGCATATAGTCTTAATGGTTTTGTATTCATTTTGAGCACATTAAAGATAGGTTGGAACGCTACTTAGGATTATTGAAGAATGCTTACCCGGATATTTTCAAGTATATCTAGATCTGGTAATCACATTTTGGTTTGTATAGAATTTCATTTCTTATTCTTTTATTTTTACCCTAGGCTTTGGTATTGTTGTCAAAGGGGGAGAGGTTGATGTGAAAAATGATCGGGACATGAGAAGTAATGTATATGTCATGGGGAGTAGTCTTCCAATAGTTTTTGAGATCATTTTTGGAGTTTTTGGCAAGGAACCGGAACAACACATCAGCGATCCATTTTTCACATGAGTGTTTCCATCAATGCCAAAGGGAGAGATTGTTTGCAATTGACACTCATCTAACTTAGTTGTGTTATCATTGATAGAAACACACACCATTTTGGGTTGGTCACTTAACCGGTACTCACCGGTATAAATTGTTTGACAACCGACATTCAAGTCAACCGACACAAACAGGAAAAGGAAACTGACAAACTAGGAATCAGTATATGAGGCCGACATAGGAGATTGATCTAGAAGGTCTACACGGAAACAATCAAGACATTAGTCTTGAAGCTTAATGAATTTATTTTTACTTTGGCCGAAATGTAAATAAATTGTAATATCATTGTAAGCCGACATTAGGCATTTATGTTTGTATTTGGGAAGGGTATTTAAGTCAGTGTGGTTAGGTTATTTTGGTAATGAAAAAAAGGATAATGGGATATAGTGATGTGATGTTGTGAGAGAAATCTTGATCGACAGAATGCGAATGTAATATTGTATATTTGGTCTTGGATATTGGTTTAAAGATTTGGGAAGTGAAGCAAGATACCAATAAGAAAGGACATAGTGTAAACCGGTACAGACTATGCTTTAACCAAAACTCATCTAGCATAGTATATGCACTCTTAAAGTTCAAAATTGTACTTGTAACTCCATAAGTGGTGTTTGTAGTCAGTGATGCTCCTTTTGTGATGAGCAATGTGCTCTAGGTTGTTGGCCTTCTTCCATGTGTAGGCCCCTTTTGTAATATTTATTCATTTGGCCAATGGATAGATATTGTGAGTCCCCAATCCCACTGTAGTTTTTTCTCTTTGAGGTTTTCCACATATAAATCTTTGTGTTATGGTGTATTCTCTTGTGGTTGTTTCATTTCTATATGTTGTTATATTCTTTTACGGTTACCGGTTACTGAACTGCATTGTTAATAAAATTAAAATTGATTATACTGACAGAACACTGATTCACCCCCCCTACCCAATTTTGTTGGATTCCAATAATAACAAATTAGAACTTGTGTTGTGTTACCGATTTAAGTGACTAAATCACAACCGGTTAAGTGTTTGGCCATTTTTTCTATTCTGTAAATCAAATATCACTCATCTAGTTAAATCTACTAATGCAATTGAGAGCACAGGTCCAAATACCTGTCACCAACATCGCTGTAAAACTGCACCATCCAAATCTTCATGAATCACCTGTACCAGTTGTTAGAGTGAAACTCTATCTTAGTTTACCAGTTGAGATCCTAATTATCGATTCTCTATAAAACTATCTTTTGTACTGGTTGGCTTCCAAGACTTAGATGACTACAAAAACATTGTTGCCATCAATGACAACACAAAAATCAGTTATCAAACATGAATCTCAATCTCTTCATCACATTTACTAACTAACCCTATATTGGTTGCATAACAAAAAAAATCTTTACCAATTCAGTCAAATGCCAACAACTGCAAGCATAATCTCACATGGTACCAGAGCGGTTGGAGCAGAATTGCATAGCCTTCAGAGAATTTTTTTTGCATCTTTGAAGGAAGTCAAGAGGTAGATCTAAAGGGAATCATCTCAGACTAGATTTGACCTCACCATTGTGTCCGGGTGGCCATTTTCATAAATTTTGAGTATAAATTAACCTATATTTGGTGAAAATCGATTTCAGGGCTTTGGAGGAAAACTTTAGCCAATTTGGCTAACAAAACAGATTTTGTAAAAAAATATATATATATTTAAATATTTTTCTGCAAAAATATTTTTAATTTCTATTTGTTCTAAATTAATAGTTTTTATTTGAACATATTGTAAATTTTTTTATTTTTTTAAATAAAAAAATATATATTATTTGGTGGGAGGGGGGGGGGTTATTACCACCGCTCCCATACTGGCAATGTCTGTCATTTGTTTTAGGCACCGTACTTTCTATAGGGACTATGTTTTGTTGGGCCCTCGGTGACCACCCAATTACCTAATCGATATTTCCTCTTCCAACACTCTCCTTCTGGAAACATCACTGGAGTTTTCTTTTTCTACAACCCCCACTCCGGCCACCCCTACTTCGGCCCCCACTCCTCCCACTATCCTCTATAAGTATCGGTAGTCTGTGTTGTTCCATCAGTGATCTATGACTTCTCCCAATCATTCTTTCTTTTCCTATCACTCATTTTTTCCATCCACTCCTAGTAGTTGTGTGCCTTACTCCCAGCAGCCCCACTCACCGTCGTCCGATAGACCTTGCACCGCTCTGAATAGACTCTACCTTGAGCACCATTCACACCCAGCTCACTCCTTGCCTAAGTACCACAACAACCACAATTCCTACATGCCCAATGTGCCATGTGGCAAAACCTTACTCGCTAGGAACTTGCCAACTCAGTCGCACACGCGGATTTTTTGCCACAATGACAAACATGGGTAAGAACTTTATTGGCCCTTTGTGCATAATCACAATCCACATGGAAGACACAGTTCACGACTGAGTCAGTCCCAACTCTGCATGTATCGTACAACCATGCCAACATACAAACAACCCACTCATCCATCCAATCAACCAGACACGTGGTAGGAACGTCGACGTATGGAATGACACGCCATCTTCCACGTTATTGACCGTACTATATGGACTGTCTAGTTAGTCATCCATTCAAAAGGTGACATCATCATCCATACTATTGTTTCCATCATTGTACAGACAACATGCAAGGGAAATAGCTTGATGATGGTCATACAGCCATCAAATTTAACATATTGTGTTGCTAACGTCATCATTTTTTTTAAAAAAATTTGGACCCCTCTTCATTGAGCAGTTTTTATTTTTGGCCCAACTTTGAAGGCCCATATCTTGCTCATTTTGGCTTGACGTCATCCATATTGCTGACTTCATCCACAACTAGAGAGTGAACTAGAAGTAGTTCAAGATTAAACTAAGAAAGTGACAATCAAGGTCAATGAGGGGAAGGGCAAAGAAGTTATAGAAGAGGATAGGACTCCTAAACCAAACCATATTCTACCTAAAGAAGCTTTCCTTAAAGCAATTAAAGCCTTAGGAGGAAAATCGTTAGAAGGAGTGCCACTTTTTTGTGGAAAAATGGAGCTTGAGGTAGTCCTGGAATGGATAGAGGGATTGGAGAATCACTTTGAATGTGATGGAATCAGTGAGGCACAAAAGGTGAAGGTGGCCAAGTATAGGTTGAGAGGGGCAACATTGACTTGGTGGAAGTTTATTCAAGAAGAGAGGCAAAAAGAGGGTAAGAACCCCATAGCTACTTGGAAGGGCATGTTAGCCAAGGTGAAAGAGGCATACATCCCTGAAGATTATGAGATTCAGTTGCACAAGAGGAGACAAAATTTGAGGAAAAGAGACTTGGATGTTAGCAACTACACTAAGGAATTTCAGAATTTGTGTCTGAGATCCAAGGTGGTAGAGGATGAGAGCATCAAGGTAACCAGATACTTGAATGGATTGAGATGGAATATTCAAGAGGAATTAAGCTTGTTATGCCCCAACACCGTGCACAAGTGCTATCAGTTGGCACTAAAAGTGGAGGAAAAGAGCAAGATGAAAAAAGAACAAAACAATAGAGGTAGAGGTAGGGGAAGAGATGGCAGAGGTCAGAGAGGTAGTTCTAGTGGAAGAAGTGTCGACCAAAGATCCCAAGCCAAATCCAAGTTGGTTGAGAAAAGTGGGGATTCCAATAGCAAGAGTAGCTATAAAGGAAGGGGATCTAGCAACTCTAGTAGAGGAAGGTCTTGTGGATCAGGAAGAGGGTCCTATTTTCACACCATGAAATGCTACAACTACCATCAACTTCAACACCCAGCCTATAGGTGTCCTGAGAAGTCTTCTTCATCCCAAGGAGGTGAGAGGAGAGTAAATTATGCTCAAGAGGATGCAGCAAACATGAAAGAATCAGAAGTAAGCTTGGATTCAAAGGTTGGAGAGAACCTCATGATAAGGAGAGTCCTGATCAAAGAACCGGTTAAGGAGGAACCTAGCCAAAGGAGATCCTTGTTCAAAATAAAATGAAAGATCATGGGAAAGGTATGTAGAGTGGTAGTGGATTCAGGATCCACAGACAACATAGTGTCAGAGAAAGCAGCGAGTAAGCTCAATTTTCCAAGAATACCACATAATGATCCCTATAGAGCTACATGGCTCAACAAGGGGAAGGATGTTTTTGTAAATGAACAAACTTGGGTTGAGTTCACCATTGGAGGTTACAAAGACAAAATCTCATGTGATATCTTTCCCATGGATGCTTGCCACCTACTCCTAGGTAGGCCATGGCAGTTTGATAGAAAGGCAATACATCATGGAGAGAAGAATGCTTAGACCTTCCAAAAGGATGGAACCACCTACAAAATCCAGTCCATAGGAGGCCAAGTAGAGGGCAGATCCAAAGGTCCTAATGTGCTGCTGGTCGGTGAGAAAGAGTTCATCAACACACTCAAGGAGGGAGAAGGAGTAGGGTTTGCCATTGTTGTGAAGCCAAAAGAGGACATCAAGGAGAAGAAGGTGAGCATTCCTAAAGAAGTGCAATAGGTTGTAAATTAGTTTGAGGACATCATTAGTGATGGAACACCAACTACATTGCCTCCTCAATGTTCCATAAGTCATCAAATTGACTTTATACCCAAAGCTCCTTTACCCAATAAGACAGCTTATAAAATGACCCTGGGTCAAAACAAGGAGATAGCCAAGCAAATACAAGAGCTCCTAGATAATGAACTAATCAGGAAGAGCATCAACCCATGTGCAGTACCCACCGTTTTGGCTCCAAATAATGGAGGTACTTGGAGACTTTGCATTGACTCTAGATCCATAAACCGGATTACTATCAGATATAGATCTCCCATCCCAAGAATTGAAGACTTGATGGATTGTTTGGGAGGTGTTGAATACTTCACAAAGATAGATCTCAAGAGTGGTTACCACCAAATCAAAATAAAGGAGGGTGATGAATGGAAGATAGCCTTCAAGACTACAGAAGAACTCTATGAATGACTGGTTATGCCATTTGGACTCACAAATGCCCCTAGCACATTCATGAGACCCATGAATGAAGTACTCAAGGACTATATTGGTAAATTTGTTGTCGTTAACTTAGATGACATCTTAATTTTTAGCAAGTTTAAAGATGAGAATCTTAAGCATATAGAAATTGTCTTGAGTAAACTATGTGATGAACAACTAACCATCAATTTGGAGAAATATGAGTTTATGAAACAAGAATTGGTGTATCTTGGGTTTGTAGTCTCAAGAGATGATTTATAGATGGATACCTCTAAGGTGGAAGCCATAATCAGTTGGCCCACACCTAGGATAGCAAGTGAAGTGAGAAGTTTCCATGGCTTGGCACAATTTTATAGAAAGTTCATCAGAGAGTTCAGTGAAATATGTGCACCCATGCTTGAGACAATCAAGGGAGGTATGAGAACCAAGTTTGTATGGACAAAGGAAGCACAAAGAGGTGTTGATCTCTTGAAGACAAAGGTGGCTACTTAACTAGTACTTATCCTATCAAGCTTTGACAAACTCTTCACAATTGAATGTGATGCAAGCAACATAGCAGTTGGAGCAGTTTTGAGTCAAGATTGACATGATTGTGGATTCTTATGTACAACAATTGGAGGAGGTCTCTTTATCTTTAGAGGAGACATGTGAGTCTTTGGATCTTGTTCTACATTCATTTCCACTAGATCTTAGAGTTCCTTTTTCAGGAATGTGGATCAGTACACCACCTTTGGAGGGGGTATCTTTCAGCATCGACATGGGGACACTTGACCAGTTTTTCAGAGATTTCATTCATCTTGTTTTTTTTTCCTACATCTTCCCTTCATGATTTGGGAGACTTCATGCATACACCTTTAGTTTTGTTTCTTCTTGAGGGTAGGAATGTTTTTTGATGAGCATGGAGTAGTTTCTTCATTTATTTTCAAGCTTCTACCATTGGTGCAAATTCTACATTGAGGGGGGGTGGGGGCGAACTTGGCTTCTCTTCTTCTTTCATATGGGGGGGAATTTTTCCTTACATGGGGTTTTTTTCACATACTTTTTTGAGAGTTCTTTGTATAGTTTTCATCTCTCTTTTTTTTTCAAGGGGGGGGGGGTGTTCGCATTGGGTTTTTCTCTCTTTTCCCACTTTATGGGAGATTGAATTTGAATTTGTACATGGGTACCTAACATGGCCATGTAGTCAAGACCCATCTTACAAATCTTAGTTGCTTTGTAGACTTAATGTTGGTGTAACTATTTATTCATGTTGGATATAATTACACTTTACTTAAGTTTAATTAGTTACATGCATAAAATTAAGTAGTTTTCATATGAGACACTTAGGGAGATGTGCATACATTGGGAATGTGTATGTAGGAGAATTCCCACCTTTTATGGTGTGATCTTGTTGTTACTTTATCATATCCACTTATTGTGGGATGATAATTACACCTTCGGGGGGTTATCCACCTCATGTGGAATATTTTACTATTTCTCCTACCTACCCCTACCTACCCTTACATTTCATTGAGCCACATGTCATCATTATGTGCTCTCTTGTCTCTTAGCCTTGCCTTTATAAGCAGGCTCTTGTAATGATCCAATTGATCTCTTTTGCATCTTGATAGGAATACAATTTATTCTTGTCATATTATTTTCTCTCTTAATTATGATATCTTTTGGTCTCTTTTATCTTGGCTACTTCAAACATAATCTCACATAAGCTACTACCTAATTTTAGAATTAGTCAGTATGTATGCTCCCTGATCCACTAGTAGTCACATAAAATCATGTTTCTATCTTGAACATCAGCAAAAACTACCAAAAAGAACCCTCACACACTAATATAGATTTACATATCCCCATTCAATAAAGGGCCACAGATTTCTAAAATCTATTTATTTAAATTATTGAGCTTGTTCAAAAACCTTTGAATCTCCCTATCATACCCAATTCTGTAAATGCCTCTCATTTTCTAATATTTCATTCTCCATCTCCTCATTTAGGGTTATTACTATAGAACTGGCTTTCTAATTTGGCATTTCTAAGCCACCATCCTCAGGGACACAATGTTTAGTACAAATTTTCTCCCTATAAAACCCCCTATCTCTTTGCAACCTCTGATCTCCCTTTTTCTTCTCTCCCCTTGTGCCAATATAACCCCACCTTTGAACGACCCCCCAAAAAATATACTCCTACACTCCACAATCTCATTTGCACACCTATTTTTATCTTCATGCATGAATCATGTTTGCAGAATTTATGTCGTGAGGGATTTACCCCTTTTTCACCATATGTTGGTGGGGAAACAAATAAACACCCAAGAATGGACATCAATTTCTTACCAAAGCAAACTATATAAGCATAGGAAGATCAGCCAGAGCATGTACTTGACTAATAGACATTGAACTAATACCCATGATGTGAACACTCACCTAAGAGTCTCAAGTTCATAAGAACCATAGTAGCCGAAGAAAATCAAAGTGGTTCCATGATAAAATAAAAATATTAAATGGGCTCATTTTTTTATTAATAATGGATCTACCCCCTATAAAAGGGCAATATGGATCATCCTTGAAAAAAAAGGAATTAAGTTTGGATTATGCCCATCTATGCACCTAATGATTATATAGATAAGGTTGAGTTATGGATGCGGTTATATGGCCTTGAGGACATCTACTACATAATAGAAAAGACTTTAACATGATTCATCAGCATTATGAGAAAGCTGGGGGTAACAAGGCATAATGGAATGGTACTGAGAAAAAAATTGAGAAATAATGAAGGATAAATTAAAACTATTTGACCCTCTTGATGGCAAAAACTAGGAGAATAGAGGCATCTAGTTTACTTGGTACAACTCCCAACACGAAAAAAAAAAATTACTACAAACTAAACAAGATAGATGCTAATAAATTATATTATTTTTATTTTAACAAGGGAGTTGAAGGGAATATAGTAAAAGTGATTCTCTACTAGTCTTGCACATGCTTTGGTCGATCTTCGTATATATGGTCAAACAAATCAACAAGTGGTGCAAGCAAGAAGCAACTAGGGATAGGTGAGAGGAAAATGAAAAGAGTTGGAAAATCCTCTTTCAAACTTTAGGTAAAATAGATGGGAGTCAATGAATTGGGCTGAAACTAGTTTTATTGAAGGGAAATACATACTGGAAAATCTTGTCACTAGTTGGGAGTCAATGAATTGGTCCAAAACATCTAACCAAAATGCTACAATATTATTGTTAAGCTTTGAGAAGGAATATGATAGGATGGATTGGACCTTCTTGATCATGGCCCTAGAAGATTTGAGGTTCCCTACAATATTCTATCACCAAGTCCAAACTCTCTTCAAAGATGCCTTTTCTCAAATTTATATCAATGGTTCTTTATCTGAATCATCTAGCCTTGAAAGATCAATTAGGTAGGGTTTCCCACTTACCCTTGGATTATTTGTCATAGAAATATATTCTATTTACTATTTTCTTAGAGAGCCAACCCTTTCACATAAAGTTAAGGGCATATCCATGCCCTAAATGGATAACTTATTAAATACCCAATTTTGCATATGATACTACTCTATTTCTTGAGCTTAGTAAATAAAACATGAAATTACTCATGAAGAAGATCTCCTTGTTGTACAATGTCTCAAGTGCAAAGTTGTGAATCTCTAAATCTATTATGTTAAGATGAAAAGAAGAGTCACCTCAATGGTTCAAGAAGTATGAATTTCAATGGGATGGACCTTCACCAATTGTGAGATAATTGGGCATACCATTCATCTTGAATCCTAATATAAAATATATATGATGTTGGATTAAGGGGAGAATTTAATAAAATTTAAAATTTTGTCTTCTTATAGCCTCTACTTCTCCTTCATATGGTTATTCTATAGGGATGAAAATAATGACATCCAAAAGAAAATAAGGATGTTTCTATGGTCAAATGGAAAAGGTAAGAGGAAATAACATGATGTGAAATGACAATGGTGTTGCATTGAGAAGAAGTGGGGACGCTTGGGTTGCAATAATTTAAGCTACAAGGTATTTCACTTTCTTGTAAATGCATTACCAAAGCCTCATAGGGGATGAATGATGGAAAGTTCTTATTAGAAATAATATCAGGTTGGTTGTACCAAATCAAGCTAAATCATGGAAACTTCTTGCTCACATTGACTTGTTATCTAGGAAATTCCCTATGACACCTATAGGCTCAATTGTATTTAAAACTATATGAAAATTATGAGAAATTTTTAAATGGTTCATCTCCAATAGCACATCATCTTGAATAATAATATATTTTGTGGTGAAAGGTCCACATGGTGGAACCTATATCACAAAGACAAACCTCTTGCTCCCGTACAAGGCTTCTTACAAAAATTTAAGGGCCCTTTAAGGCATAAAATATTTCAGTCATGCTCTATTTGAGGGGCAACTGAATTCATGGGCTTCCTTTAGACAATAATTTCACATTCCTTCTTCTATTTTCTAGACATGTATAGTCCATAGAGAGGCTTGTAACTACCTAAATGTCCCTAAGAGTTGCTCTAATAAGTTGAGTGATATGAATACTTTTAAATGGAATGATAGAACTATTTTAAAAAAGATTAATTCGAAGACTATCTATAGAGCTTTAAGTAACAATACTAACATTTATGTTTATCCCAATCAAATTTGGTAGGTAACTGTATCAACAAAATAATTGTAGAACATCCTTACTAAATTATCGAATAATATTATGGAGGCCAAAAGGGAATTCTTTAAATGGATTCTATTTCTTCAAAGCTTACCATATAAAATTTTCAATAATGAAAATGAGATACGTACTATTTGCAAGAAACCTGATACCATTAAACACATGTTTTAGACTGTCTCTATGTTAAAGAGATCTTGAAACATTTTTGTTTTAATATGTATGGGTGGAATAAATCAGAGGGAGATGTAGGTAGAAATAATTACAGAGATAGTTAGAGAGAAGAAGACAATATCAATAATGTGTTAACAAGTTCTCATTCCAATTGTTAGAATGAACCAGAGGAAAACTAAGAGGGCAGGGGGATGAATTAGTTTTACACAAGCCAAACAATTATTGCAAATTACAAACCTTCTACTAGAGCACAAAGACAACAACATAGTGAAAGATAAAGCATGAATGTACAGAACACACAACACCAATATTTTTGACGTGGAAAACCCTACCCACAATCAGATAGTACTTCTGCAATAATATGTGAAATATTACAATGGGGATTGCACTTGCAATCAGGCCAACCACCTAGAGTACACTTCTCAACACAAAAGGGAAGTATCACTGACTTACATAAACATTGGACTACAATTTGAAGGAAATAAACTATGGAAATAGCATCTCCTAATGCTTGATACAGTTCCGCTTAAGCACAGATGTCTACCCTGCAATACCAAACTTTCCTCAAACCTTTGTTGAATGATGTAACCTTGTTTGCACATAAACCACTCTCTTATAATGCATACATAACCATACCATACAAATTATATGAATATATCATCTAAACCCTAAACTCATAACTCATAATTATAAAAATTACATCGCACAATACCATTGGACCAATATTATGATTTACATTACATAGCATGGACCTAATTCAAATTCCCAAATAATTATATCCACCGCAAATTCTGCTAAGACCAAATTCAACACGTTATGCGAACCAATAGAAACCCTCATTGTCAATAACATAGAATAACCAACTAGATCCAAACAGGATCACCAAATCATCATGCCAACCAATGGGAAGCCACCAAACAATTAGGAAATGACCAAGAACACTTTCAACACTTTAGAAACCATTTCTAGAAGTTGTACCAAAACCAATTAACCATTTCATCAAATATCACCAACTGGTACTGTCAACTAGGAGCAAGAATATCAACCGGCAAACTAGAACATAAATGATAGCTTCTAGAGCACAAAATCATGAACCAAATGAATATGAAAAGCATATAATCATCTTGAATAACCATCCAAAACCGAATCCAACAATTTGATCATACTAGATCAAAATCTCTGATAAACTCACTCAAAACCATGTCAAACCGGAAAAGGTCAGTAGCTAACCAGAACAAGTTAGTAACCAACTTGACCAATATTGACATCAATGACAACACACCATCAATTACAGTATATTTCTAACAATCTCCCCCTTTGGCATTGATGCAAACACTGAATGTAAAAAACATCCAAGCACTAAGAAATGCCAACAATCTCCCAAAACTGATATGAAATATCTCTCCCCCATACAATATATCTCCCCCTTATATTTTCTATTTTTTACATGAAAACCTCTCCCCCTTTGCCATAAATGACAAAGGATTGATACCGCCAAACCAAACAGCTGACTACTCCCCTTGAGCAGCAACATCATCCCATCAACCTGGATCAGAAGCTATTTCTGATAAGCTCACCGGATTAATGCATCCCCGCATCTCTAAGTCTCTTCCGAAGGGGTGGTGACCCCAACTTATCTCTGAGATATTCAAAAGTATCTTTAGGAAATGGTTTAGTTAAAATATCTACAATCTATTCCTTAGTGGGTACATAAACCAATCTAACTTCCTTTGCTTCAACCTTTTCCTTCAAGAAATTATGCCTTATAAAAATATTTTTTAATTTGTAGTGAAATACTGGATTCTTTGACATATCAATAGTAGTTGTATTATCACAGTGAATAATAATAGGCTAATCATAACTTACCCTTATATCCTTCAACATCTGCTTCATCCATAAGATCTGTGTGGAATTAGTTGCAGCAGCTACATATTCAGCTTAAACAACAAATAATGAAGTACATGATTATTTCTTGCTAAGCCAAGAGACCAATTTCTTCCCAATAAATAATGCACCACTTGTAGTGCTCTTCTATTCATCAATGTCTCCTTCCCAATCTGAGTCTGTATAAGCACATAATCCGAAATCATAATCCTTTGGATACCATAACCCATAATCTGTTGTTCTTGCCAAATATCTAAATATCCTTTTAACAGCAATATCATGACTTCCTCTTGAATATGACTAAAATCGAGAAGCAATGCAGAAAGAATTCATTATATTCATTTTGGTTTGAGTTATGTACAATAGTCCACCAATCATTGATTTGTATCTACTTGGGTTCACTCTAGGAGATTCATCTTCTTTTGACAGTTTGCAACCAATTATCATAGGGGTTCCAACGGGTTTTGAGTTTTCAAGTCCAAATTTATTAAGCAATTCGTTCACATATTTAGTTTGAAAAATTAAAATACCTTTATCAGTTGGATTAATTTGTAAACCTAAGAAAAATTTCATCTCACCAATCATAGACATTTCAAATTCATTCTTCATGTCATCAGCAAATTTCATGCATAGACTTTCTTCTCCTCCAAATATGATATCATCAACAAAGAATTCAATGATCAACATATCATCATGTTCAATATTATAATATAACTTACTATTAGCATTACCTTTTCTAAAACCAAGCTTTGAAAGATATTTATCCAATCTAGCATACTAGGCTCTAGGGGCTTGTTTCAATCCATATAAGGCTTTCTTAAATCTGCAAACCATGTCCTTGTCCTCTGATAATCAAAATCCATTAGGATGCTCAATGTAGACTTCTTCTTTAAGATCTCCATTTAGAAATGCACATTTGACATGCATTTGATATACCTTGTAGTTCTTGTGTGGAGCATAGGCAAGAAATAGTCTACCACTTCAATCCCTGCAACCGAAGCATAAGTTTCATTATAATCAATTCCCTCTTGTTGTGAGTAACCTTTGAAAACAAATCTATCTTTGTTTCTTACAACCTTACCTTCTTCATTTAATTTTTTCCCGAAAACCCATTTAGTTCCAATAACATTTTTATCTTTAGGCCTAGGAACTAATTCCCACGTGTTATTCTTTTCTATCTGATTTAATTCCTCTTCCAATGCTTTCATCCAATTCTCATCTTTGCATGCGTCAATAAATGATTCCAGTTCAATTTGAGAAATTAAACATACCTATTTAGCATCTAATCTTCTTCTTGTCATCACACCTTTTTCTCTTATCTCCAATGATCTAATCTTCAAAATGATTCAACTTTACATACCTAGGAGTCTTTGGATTATCTTGAATTTCTAACTCTTTACACTCTTCAATAGTTACTATGGAATTTTTTGAAGTTACCAGAGCAACTGGATCAATGCTCTAAACTGATTCCTACACAATCGGTTCTAATCTGACAATTTCATCTTCTAGTCCATAATCATATGATCTGATTTGGTTATTACTTTTCTCATCCACTTTGACATTTATTCTTTCCATTACCCTCTACAATATTTTGTTATAACATCTATATGCTTTTCTCTTAGTAGAATAACCAAAAAATATTACTTCATCACATCTAGGATCAAATTTTCCTAATGCATCATCTCTTCTAATATAGCATTTACTTCCAAAAAGTTTGAAATACTTGACAGTAGGAGTATGACAAAACCATAATTTATAAGGAGTCTTACTGTTATCACCTTTTTGTGTATTATGTTGAAAGAGTATACCACAATATTGACAGCTTCTCTCCAATAAATATCAGGCAATTTGGCTTCCATCATCATTGTCCTTGCAACATCTAAGATAGTTATGTTCTTTCTTTCCACTATTCCATTCTATTGTGGAGTTCTAGGTGCAGATAATTGCCTTTGGATTCCTTGCTTCTCACAAAAATTGTTAAACTCACCGAATTTACATTCACCGCCTTGATCTAATTTTAAGCATTTTATCTTCAAACATATTTATGTCTCAACCATAGCTTTGCAAATTTTGAATTTCTCAAGAGCTTCTGATTTTTCTTTAAAAAATGCAACCTACATCATTCTTGGGTAATCATCAATAAGCAACATAAAATATCTATCACCTAAAAAACTTTTAGTCATTTCCGGTCCACATAGATCAATATGAATAAGATCAAGAATTCCATTAGATCTATCATGTATCCTTCTGAAAGAAGTTCTAACTTGCTTACCCATTTGACATTCTCTACATACCAGATTATGAGGCTTCATAATCTTGGAAAAATATTTGACAACCTAGGTTGAATTGATCTTCACTATGTAATTAAAATTCATGTGACACGTCCTTTTATGCCATAGCTAACTTTCATCAATTTGAGCAATCAAGCAAGCCTTCTCATCAGAGTTCAAATGAAAAATATTTCGTTTGGTTTGAGTTTCAGATGCAATTTCCATTCTCGATCTACTGATAATCTTGCATTTTTTATATTTGAATTGCAAATGAAATCCTCTACCACCATTTGACCTACACTCAAAATATTATGCTTCAAACCTTCAACATAATAAACATTGCTAGTATTAGTCTTACCATCCAAGGATATTGTTCATTTTCCTTTGATTATGCATTCCTTGTTGTCTCCAAATCTGACTAGTCCACCATCAAATTCTTGCAGAGTTAGGATTTTCCTCTTATCACTAGTCATGTGATGTGAGAAACCACTGTCTACAACCCATTCATCTTTCTCTTCAAGTTTAGTAACTAGAACTTTCTCTTTAGTATGAGTTGTATCATTGACAGGTTGTAGAGATTCATCCTTGATAGAAATAAAGACCCAATCTTTTCCTGAGCTTTCACTTACAGATTCATCAACATCAAAATCATCAGTAATACAAAAATAATCATCACCTAAATAATAACATGATTTTCCCTTATTCCTTCTATATCTAGGTTTGATCTGATATTCTAGATTAGGTTTATAATTCCTCATAAATCTTTCATGATTCCTAGCAGCCCTTTCAAGACATCTAGAAGCAAAATGAACAATATTCTTGCATGAAAAACATTTGAATGGAACTTTTCCTTCATACTTACTTGCAACCGGTCCTTTAGGAATTCTCCTAGCAATTAGGGCTTCCAACTCTTCAAGTTATCTTTTTTCTCTTTCAATGTCTTCCTTCCCTTTTGCATATAACTCTTTCCAATCTACCTTCTTCTTATGGGAGGCAGATGCTTTAAATTCAGTCTCTATTTTAGTAGCATTCTGATCTCCAAGTTCCTCAAGTTCAAAAGCAATCAATTTCCCAAGTAATGTATCTCTGGTAATAGGGGTATTTGACATTGTCCGAAGTTCATTTATTGCATTTGCCTTCATCTTATAAGCTAGAGGTAGAGCTCTCATAATTTTTGAAACAATCTCATCCTCATTAATTATTCCAGCACAACATTTGATTCCCATGACAATGTCATTCACTCTGTCCATGAAAGAACTTATCTTCTCATCTTATTCCATCTTCAAATTTTCATATCTCACCTGGAACCCTTCAATTTTTGCAATCTTTACTGCTTGGTTGCCTTCATATAGAGTTTCAAGCTTCAATCAGGTCTTCTTTGCATTTTCTAGCTCCATGACACTCAAAAATTTCTCATCAGATAGGGCACTTAACAATGTTTCTTTTTCTCTGACATCATTCTCAGCTCTCTTTTGTTCATTAGAAGGTGTCAGAGTTCCATAATTAGGATCATGAGGTGTATATCCTTTTTCTACTATCTCCCAAACTTCAGCTCCAAGACATCTCAAATGAATCTTCATTCACTCCTTAAAAAATTTGTAATTTTTACCATCAAATATAGGACTCTCCTTCCAATAGGGATTAAATAAAGAACTTGATGCCATCAAATATCCTCAAGCGGTTAAGCTTCTGCAGAGAGGACCTCACTCTAATACCAATTTTTAAACTGTTTTGATTCCAATTATTAGAATGAACCGGAGGAAAATTGAGAGGGGGGGTGAATCAGCTTTCCACAAGATAAACACTTATTGCAAATTACAAACCTTCTACCAAAGCACAATGAAAGATAAATCATGAAATTATACAACACACAACACCAATATTTTTTATATGGAAAACCCGGTTAATGGCAAAACCACAGTGGGAAACCCTACCCACAGTCAGATAATACTTCTGCAGTAGTATATGAAATATTACAATGAGGATTACACTTGCAATCAGGCTAACTGCCTAGAGCGCACTGCTCAACACAAAAGGGACGTCTCACTGACTTACATAAAATTAAACTACAATCCATAGAAAATGAACTCTGGAAAAAGAATCTCCTAATGCTTGATATAGTTCTAGTTAAGCACAAATGTCTGCCCTGCAACACCAAACTTTCCTCAAACATTTGTTGAATTATATAACCTTGTTCACACATAAACCACTCTCTGATAATGCAAACATAACCATACCATACAAATTACATGAATATATCACCTATATATACAGATCATCAACCTTGATAACAAGGTCAGCTAAACCATAAACCAATAACTCATAATTATAAAAATTGCATCACACGATACCACCAGACTTATATTATGATTTACCCAATTCAAATTCCCAAACCATTATATCCACTAGCAATTCCACTAAGACCAAATCCAACACATTATGTGAACCGGTAGAAACCCTCATTGTCAATAACACAGAATAACCAACTATATCCAAATAGGATCACCAAATCATCATGCCAGCCAATGCGAAGCCACCAGACAATTAGGAAATGATCAAGAACACCTTCAACATGTTAGGAACCATTTCTAGAAGCTGGACCAAAACCAATTAGCCATTTCATCAAATATCACCAATCGGTACTGGCAACTGGGACCAAGAATATCAACCAGAAAACCAAAACATAAATGATAGCTTCCAGAGCACCAAATAATGAACTAACTAAAAATGAAAAGCATATGATCATCGTGAATAGCCATCCAAAATTGAATCCAACAATCTGATGATACTGGATCAGAATCTCTAATAAACTTAGCCAAAACCATGTCAAACCGAAATAGGTTAGTAGCCAACTGGAGCAGGTCAGTAACCAACTAGACCAGTGTTGACATCAATGACAACACATAATAAATTCCAACATATTGCCAACATAATTAACTTCTACTTACGAAGAAGGAGCTCTAAAAGAACCCCTTCAGTAAGAAACTAAAAGATAAATTGGTCGTTGTAAAAAATTCTTTCAAAATGATACAGAATAAGAATATCTAAGGCCTTAGAGTGAGATCCAAATTGATTTGGATGGATTAGCGACAAATGGTCTAAGTTATTATTCATTTTTTTGAAGAAAAAAGAATTTAAAGAAAGAGTTGAAAAAATATGGGATGGTAATCAAGAAATAATGGATGAAGAAGAAATTAAAAAAAAATTCCTTAAATTATATAAGAATTTGTAAAGATAAAAATTTATATAAGTTTCAAAAGAAAGAGACTTCTATAGAGAGGCAATTCCTAATAAATTATTGGTAGAAGATATTCAATCCATGGAGCGATTTATTACAAGTGAGTAAATTCAGAGTTCTATTAAGGTGTTAAATAATGAAAACTCATTGGCTCCTGATAGGTAGCCAATATAATTCTATAAAAAGAATATAGATTTTATATACAAAGACATATTGTCAATATATAAAGAAGTAATAGGAAATGGTTATCTAGGATCAAACATCAATAAGGGTGTTATCAAATTCCTACCTAAAGTGGGGGGACAAAACTTTGATTAAGAAATAGAGACCACCTACATTTTTAAATTTGTCTTATTAAATCCTTGCCAAAATAATTTTCCTAAGGCTAATGGATAATTTTCCTAAATTCATTTGTATAACCGAAACTAGTTTTATTAAAGGGAGATACATACTGGAAAATCTTGTCACTAGTTCGGAGTCAATGAATTGGGCCAAAATGTCTAACCAAAATGCTACAGTATTATTGTTAAGCTTTTATAAGCAATATGATAGGATGGATTGGACTTTCTTGATCATGGCCCTAGAAGATTTGAGGTTCCCTACAATATTCTATCACCAAGTCCAAACTCTCTTGAAAGATGCCTTTTCTCAAATTGATATTAATGGTTCTTTATCTGAATCATCTAGCCTTCAAAGATCAATTAGGTAGGGTTGCCCACTTTCCCTTGCATTATTTGTCATAGAAATATATTCTATTTATTATTTTCTTAGAGAGCCCACTCTTTCACATAAAGTTAAGGGCATATCCATGCCCTTAATGGATAACTTATTAAATACCCAATTTTGCATATGATACTACTCTATTTCTTGAGCTTAGTAAATAAAACATGGAATTACTCATGAAGAAGATCTTGTTGTACAATGTCTCAAGTGCAAAGTTGTGAAGATCTAAATCTATTATGTTAAGATGAAAAGAAGAGTCACCTCAATGGTTCAAGAAGTATGAATTTCAATGGGATGGACCTTCAAGGATTGTGAGATAATTGGGTGTACCATTCATCTTGAATCCTAATATAAAATATATATGATGTTGGATTAAGGGGATAATTTAATACAATTTAAAATTTGGTCTTCTTTTATAGCCTCTACTACTCCTTCGTATGGTTATTCTACAGGGATGAAATTAATGACATCCAAAAGAAAATAAGGATGTTTCTATGGTCAAATGGAAAAGGTGAGAGGAACTAACATGATGTGAAATGACAATGGTGTTGCATTGAGAAGAAGTGGGGGGGCTTGGGTTGCAAGAAGTTAAGCTACAAGGTATTTCACTTTCTTGTAAATGCATTATCAAAGCCTCATAGGGGATGAACAATGGAAAGTTCTTGTTAGAAATAATATCAGGTTGGTTGTACCAAATCAAGATAAATCATGGAAACTTCTTGCTCACATTGACTTGTTATCTAGGAACTTCCCTATGACACCTATACGCTCAATTGTATTTAAAACTATATGAAAATCATGGGAAATTTTTAAATGTCTCATCTCCAGTAGCACATCATCTTTAATAATAATAAGTTTTGTGGTGAAAGGTCCATATGGTGGAACCTATAACACAAAAACAAACCTCTTGCTCTCGTACAAGGCTTCTCTACAAAAATTTAAGGGCCCTTTAAGGCATAAAATATTTCAATCATGCTCTATTTGAGGGGCAATCGAATTCATGGGCTTCCTTTAGCCAATAATTTAACATTCCTTCTTCTAATTGCTAGACGTATATAGTCCATAGAGAGGCTTGTAACTACCTACATCTCCCTAAGAGTTTCTCTAGTAATTTGAGTGATATGAATACTTTTGAATGGAATAATAGAACTATTTTAAAAAAGATTAATTCGAGGACTATCTATAGAGCTTTAAGTAACAATACTAACATTTATGTTTATCCCAATAAAATTTGGTAGGTCACCGTATCAACCAAATAATTGTAGAACATCCTTACTAAATTATTGAATAATATTATGGAGGCCAAAAGAGAACTCTTTAAATGGATTCTATTTCTTCAAAGCTTACCATATAAAATGTTCAATAATGAAAATGAGATACGTACTATTTGCAAGAAACCTGATACCATTAAACACATGTTTTAGACTGTTTCTATGTTAAAGATATCTTGAAACATTTTTTTTCTGATATGTATGTTTGGAACAAGAAAAATAATGACAAGGCATAAAATGTTATATGGAAAAAGTGCCTTTGTTTTTATAATCTCCACTCTCTAAGCGTCATCCCTAGAGTCTCATTTTTGGAAAGTCTCATACCATCCTAAACTTTGATATTTTGATAGTTGTAATGTTTATTAACTATCTCTAATAAAAAAATAAAAATAAATAGACAAACAACATTTGGTGACTCTATCACTTTGTTTTTGAGGATTTGCTAGAGGAAGTTCTTAGAAGCTTATGAGAAGATTGGGCACTAGAGGTCTTTCAAAACCTTTGAATATTTTTAGCTGCCACTACCTATTAAGAACACAATATTAACCTCCTCCATACACTACTCTAAACAAGTCACATTTGATTCCTATGGCTACACCTAGGAATCAAGTTCCTTTATATTTAATGTAGCTAGTCTATAAAATATTGCTCAACATGACAATGCCCCTATGGTTGTGATCAAAATGATTCCATTTTCAATGGAAAATATCAAACCAATCCTATTGAAACTATTAAATATGTATCTTGAAACCTGTGTATGATCCATATTATTACTGAACAAAATGTTTCAATTAGGCTATTGGTTACCTCACTTAAGGGAAAAGTCCCACAGTAATTTGGAGGTTTGATATTGACCTTTATCAACACTTAGGATCAACTAGGATAAACATTTTGTAAACAATTTAGGTGTGTTTTATTCCATATTCTACTCCGAATATGTAAGTATTACAAGGAAATTATGTTTGTAGCAAACAAAGAGTGGCCTAAAATCTAACCCCAACCAACACTAATGTAATAAAAAAATATTGTTTCTAGAATATGCTAAAAGTTATCATCTATTTTAATGAAGATAACTAATATTAATATCTAGGTGGGAGTCATTAATCATTCCTTAAAAAATAGATCCATTTACAAGCTTCCCTATCAAACTCGAGTATATCAAATGTTTCCTAGAGACATCAGCCTAAGTTTGTACTTACAATTAAACCCCAATAAAAGATTGAAAAACAAATATAAATGTCAAACCATATCCATTTCATATCCCTTTAATAATTGGAAAACAATTATTTCAAAACATCATGATAGGCTCATGAGCAAGTAGTTCATTTATCCCAAACAAATAATTGAAAAGCTTGGTTTTTAATGTGAGCCTCTTGCAGATAGGTACAGCTATAAACATTATATAAGTCATAAAAGTTTTGATTCTATTTTGCTTGTTGTGATTTGTCCTTCCCTTTCTCATGGAACATATGCATCCAACAAAATCCTCTCCTTTATATTTAGAAATATTCTTCCATTTTAATACAGTTTGGAAGTAAATCTGAATTGATTAGTTGTCAATAATAACATATCACTGCAGATTTAATTGAAAAGACTCTTTTTCTTATAAATAAAAATTATAAATACATCTACAATGCATTAAGTTTTATTTTCCTTCGTATTCCTCCTTTATTTCCATTTCCATAACTCAAATTTTATGTGAGAAATAGAGAATAATTCACAATGAAGAAATAATTCACAAGCATCTAATAATCAAAGATTACTATGTACATCCATGAAAAAGGAATTAAATAAGAAAGTATATATATAGTTTTCAGACTACATAGAGTAATATAAAACCTACTTGAAATTTTATCTTGAAAAGATTTGGACTGCAATATTATGATGAATCTATTGTTTATAGGCAACTTCCTATCCTCATCTTGGTTAACTTTCATTAGCTCGATATCCCTTCTAATTGTTTGCTAAAAATTCCTCCTAAATGCTCATGTCTATAAATGGATTTATTCACCCTGACTGGCTATTGAAAATGCACACAACCTACGCCTTCTATGCACGATTCAATATAAAAATAAAGTTTTAGATTGCTACCCCACTTCGGTGAACATGTTATGTTTTCAGCCTTTATAGCATTAATAAAATATGGTGTTGCCCATGGTGTGTATATGGTGTGCATCCATAACAAGGAGTTTTTATGTTAGAAGAAAAAGTAAATTATCACACCCACTACTCAAATATTAATTTGGCCACATTCAGAGAAAATAATAGTGAGCAAATATTTCAAGAAAACTCATTATAGGCATTGATTATATCTAATTATTTAAAATAATTTAAACTGGATGACTTTTTTTATATTTTTTATTTTATTGGAAGAATGCTAATTTCAATCTCTTTACATTGTGAATATTAAAGTAGACATTTCATGTACATATTTGAATAATATAATACTTTTTACTTTAAATGGATAATACAATGGGGATCCATTTTCATCTTCTAGGTTTCTACTCCTCCTAGCAAGGGAACTAAACAATTCAACACTCTTTTCTTGATTGCAGTAATTCCCAAGTGCTAAGATTCTATTAAAAATCTTAGTGATAGTTGATCTTTTAGGCAGACTTAGTGTTGCACATTTGCAAAGGAAATCCTTAAGGATAATAGTAAAGTCAATAAATCTTTTTATGATAGAAAGTTTATTTTCGTTGGATTTATCTCTACTTGGATGGATGGTGGCTCATGCAGACAAAGATTATAATGATCCATCTTGAAATTTCATTTCAGTAGTCCTACAAAATATTAATTCTTCTCTTAGAAAGAAGACTATAATAGATTCATATAGTCCCTATTAATTATGTCTTCCCCTCTATTTTTAACCAAAAAAAATAACAAAAAAAACATATAAACTGACCAAAAAAACATATTACTTTGATAATGAATACTCTATATTGCCTTCTCCATGTTTCTACATGTGACATTCATAACAACCAAAACAATAGATACATTCCACAAAATCCTACCCTTTATATTAGGAGATATTCATATAAATTTGGAAAGCTTCCATTTTGAAGCAATTTGGAAGTAAATCTGAATTGACTAGTTGTCAACAATAACATATCACTTGAGATTTCATTGAAAACAGTCTCTTTTGTTATAAATCTAATTATAAATACATCCACAATCATTAAGTTTGAATGTCCACACAAACAATTCAATCAATTATTTAAAAAAACACAATATAGAAATAAAAAATACATTAAACCATTATTTAACAAAATGAAATAACTTTTCTCACTACACAATTTTCTAAACAAACTATGAGAAAAATACACAATATCAGTAGAGATATCCCTGCCAACAACGGATATCAGGAAAAAGAAAGTGATCGTTTTTTTATATCAATATCTAAGAGGTAAAACCGCCTGTTATTGGATCGATGGTAGGAAGCCATGTCAAAAGAGCAGGAATCAACGCGCTTATTTTTCCTACTCTTAAACCTCCCTTTTCCTTTTAAAACCGTTTCCCAACAAGGAGATAAATCATCCGTCACAAGCTTATATACTCTAATCTTCCAAACAAATTTTTCCTCTGATTCCTTTGCAACTGCCAAATGAAATGGAAAGTTAATTGCAGACAGAGCATACGCTAAAGACCCATTTTCATCTTCTAGGATTTCCACTCCTCCTGGCAAGGGCAACACTTTTTTCAACAACCAATAATTGAACAAATTTGGACCCTTTTCTTCAAGAACAAATGGCCTGAGAAATTCCCAAGTGTGTAATAGCTTATACAATTCTTTGCTAACTCTGCTAAAACTGAAAACAGATTTAAGTGGAAAAAGAGACAGTATGCACTTCTTGAGTTTGTGCTGTGGTATCAATTCCCATGACTTTTCTTTTTCTCATTCGTATTCCTGATTCATTTCCATTTCCCTGACTCAAATTTTATGTCAGAAGTAGAGAAGATGATCGCCCAGAGCTCAAAAGGGATTTCTTTGTATTGGTTTGTTTTGAAAATAAGAGATTGAATGTGTAGTTTGATGGAGTTTTGTGTAGAGATTGAATTTGTAGTTCGATGGAGTTTTGTGTTAGTCTTTATATGTGCTTTGTTTTAAGTTGTGATTCAACCCACGTGATTTTATATTGGTCTTGTCCAACTGAGGATGCAATTGACAGCAAATTTATGTGTCAACATTTAGGGGTTTTCAATAATTTTGATGGTCATTTGGTTTTCAATTATTTAAGGTGATTTGGTTTTCAAAACAGTTACGAGACAGTTTCACTCCATTCGATAATTAAAAATTGCAAAAACGGTAGTGCACCATTCTTCAAAGGGATCAATTGTGCAGTTGTTTTCATATTGTAGGTTTATTGAATCTATTTTATTTGCAGAATCATCAACATATTAATATTCAATTTTTGGAAAGCTATCTGGATTGATTCTTCTATGTAGTTGTGTGACGGGTGAAGATGTGGAGACATTTACACCAAAAAATACATGTATATGAATTGAACAAAAAATACTGATCAGTTTACCTCTTTTACTTGGTGTTTCAAAACAGATATAAGTCTTAAAATATGAACGCCCAAAGACAGAAAGCAAGGTAACATTTACACAAGCATTTAATTTTCTTCTTAAAATAGTTGTTATCTATTAACAGCATGAATTTTCCACACTTTATAATTTCAGTATGCATTGATCTTTGGTTTTGATTCTTAATATTTACCAACATCAATGTTTCCGATATGAAAACAAAATAAGTGCTTTATTCTCAAGGAATGGGTGGATATTACCTACAAATTCATTCATTTGGTTAAAGACTTTAGATTTCTACAGTTAGATGATATCTTCACAAGAATTACAAAATCAATAATATGAAAAGGATACAAATTCCAGCTAAACTTTGTAACACTAATATTTGTGTGTTCCATCCTTAGCTTACAAATTTGGAAAACGGTGAAGAAAATAGTCTAAACGATTTTAACTCGGAGGGGCAAGAAAATGGTCTAAACGATTGTAACTCAGAGGGGCAAACTCCTCCACTTGCATTTTGTGTACAACCAAGCCAGTCGAACTTGCAAGGTAGTGGATTTTGAAACCCTAACCCTAGAGATTAGGGTTTCTACTCCGCTATCTGTTTCTCCATAGATTTCTAAGGTGTTTACCTGCATGTACGATGATGTTGCTTCATGGATGAAAGCACATATTTTTATACCATAAATAGATTTGCAGAAAAAAGTATCTATAAAAATCCTTGTTCTGGCAATTATAGTGAAAAAAAAACCAAAAAGTTATGGTGCACACACTGAAAAACAAATTACTAAATCTGGTTCATCTTTGTAGTTTTAATGGTAGTTTTTAAATTGAGGAGAACTTTAGCAATGTCTTTTTGTCATAGATTATGATTGAAACTTTGTTTAAAAATTAATTCTTTCAATAGATTGTGATTGAAACTTTGTTTAAGAATGATAAAAAGAAAAAGTAAGAAATTAAAAAAACTAAAAAATAGATATCCTATTTTCAATGCATCATTTTATTTTAATATCTCTTTCAATCCATCAAGGTGCATCCAAATTTACCAAAAAGATTGAATGAAAATAATGAGTAGTTTTAAAGAAGTTTAATTTACTTAAGAATGATAAAAAGAAAAGTAAGAAATTAAAAACCCAAAAAATAGATATCCTATTTTCAATGCATCATTTTAACTAAGTCACGGGTAGAGGAGGGTTGATCTGGATTGGGGTTGTAGAGGGATTTTTTAACATTTATTCATTTGTAAATTTTTCTAGGTTGACATTTATTCACTTTCAAAAGATTTAGGGTTTTTATATAATGTTTGGTTTTGTTGTATTTAATTTAGGGTTTTGCATTTTATATTTTTGTATATGTTGCATAGTATGTTTTCATTATCTTTATGAATAACTTTTTTCAATTTTAATAAACTCATTTGAATTGCAGAAATGAGGAGATCAATGCATTGCAGAAGGAATGCAAGATGCCAATGAGAGTTGTAAATCTATTTTACAACTAATTATTGATTCATTTAACAATTAAAAACAATGAATGTATTTCAGTTTTAAATTCTGAAATGATTTGCATGCAAAAAGAAAAGGTAGAATAAAAATGTTATATGTCTAAATTAATTAAAGTTTATGAGTAAGATAACTTTAATTATAAGAAACTTTGAACTATTTTAAAATGTCTATATTTTAATTATAATAAACTTTGAAGCTATTTTAAAATGTATTTACTTCATTACAACAAAGCTTCATGGTAATTATTTCATAAAAAAATTCAAATAAGGAAAAACAATATTCATAAGAAAATTACATAATATTAAAGACTTTTTTAATATTTTATAAAAAATGACAATAAGTGTTATGAATGCATCATCCTACAATAGTTACCTATTTATAGCCTTACCTTAACACTAAAATCTAATTAACTATAACCTTAACCCCTAAACCTAATCTCTCTAAATAAATGTAAACCCTAACCTAATCTTAAAGTTAACTCTAATCATATAGTTTTTAAATTTTCCAAATTATATCATAAAAGTTTAAACCCTTAAACCCTAAATCCAAAACCTAACCATTAACCTAACCCTAACAATGATGTAAACCCTTACTCTAATCCTAACCCTAACCATTAACCTAACCCTTAAAGAGATGCAAACCATAACCATTAGCCAAACCCTAACCCTAACCATGTTCTAAATCCAAACTGTACCCATTAACTTAACCTTAACAATGATATAAACCATAAACATAATACTAATCCTAACCCTAACCCTATGATATAAACCCTAACCATTAGCCTAACCCTAACAATGATGTAATCCCTAACTACAATCCTAACCCTAACAATAATGTAATCCCTAACTACAATCCTAACTCTAAGCCTCTTTTATAAACTTTAAACCCTTAAATCCAATCCTAATGTTGTGATATAAACCCTAACCCTAAATACAAAACTAACCATAATCGTAAATCCTAATCCTAACCCTAATCATAATCCCATGATATAAAGCCTAACCCTAGAAATAATCATAACAATAACACTAAATACTAATCCTAACAACAATTGTAAACCTAACCCTAACCTTAACCCTAAATCCAAAACCTAACCATTAGCCTAATCCTAGCAATGATGTAAACTCATACTGCAATCCTAATCCTAACCATTTAACCCCCTCCATTTAGGTTGGCTAAAGATAAACTTTGAGTTTTTCTCCAAAGCAAACCTAAGTTAGACAGGTGGGGGTGGGGTCGTCATACACCATAGAGGCAATGCTGTGTTGGCTTAGATGAAAAACTTGCGAGTGAAATCCTTGATATTTGTTGACATGGTTTTCACCTATTATGGTCTAATCATCATTAAGGGAAGAAACTACAAATGTATTATTATTGAAGGCGAATTTCAAGAAACACAATCCTTCTCGTAAAAAATGAAGCCTCTTCGAATTAGAAATGCAAAGTGTTGGTGGACAGCTTAAAATATCTCATTTGTATCTTTGGTCGTATCAACATCATTTGCACCAAAACAACTAGGTTATCTTGAAGAAAATCTTGTGCTTGGAGCAAAATTTTCTTCTTAAAATAGTTGTTATCTATTAATAGCATGAATTGGTTTTGATTCTTAATATTTACCAATAGCAATGTTTCCGATATGAAAACAAAATAAAATCAGTTTCATGTTACTAATGGATTGTAATATAAGATCTAAAATCATGAAGATGAAAATAAATGAAACCAATTTTATCTTATAGGATCATGAGAATATGATCCAAAATATTGATATTATAAAATGTTGCAAAACTGAATCCAGAAATCTACACATATTGAGTCTTCATCTCCTAAATGTGTTTACTTTGATCTTGGTTGTGTACAGGTAATTGGATTCTAGTATAAGTGCTTTTCATTCATTTGGTTAAAGACTTTAGATTTTTACAGTCAGATGATATCTTTAGAAGAATTACAAAATCAATAATATAAAAAGGATACAAATTCCAGCTAAACTTTGTAACACTAATATATGTGTGTTCCATCCTGTAGCTTACAAATCTGAAAAATGGTGAAGAGGGGCAAGAAAATGTAACTCAGAGGGGCAAACTCCTCCACCTGCATTTCGTGTACAACCAAGCCCGTCGAACTTGCAAGGTAGTTGATTTTGAAACCCTAACCCTAGAGATTAGGGTTTTTGCTCCACTATCTGTTTCTCCATAGATTTGTAAGGTGTTTACCTGCATGTACGATGATGTTGCTTCATGGATGAAAGCACATATTTTTATATCATAAATAGATTTGCAAAAAAAAGTATCTGTAAAAAACCTTGTTCTGGCAATTATAGTGAAAAAAAAAAAAAGTTATGGTGCACACACTGAAAAACAAATTACTAAATCCGGTTCATCTTTGTAGTTTTAATAGTTCATTTAGAAGGATACCTCTCGACTTATTTTATATATATTATTAAATATATATAAACTAGTTTAATTAAAAAATAAAATATATATATTTAAAAGTTGTTCAATTCAAAGTTGTTAATAATATCAAAACGTACTTTGCAATACTGGTAAAGGGTAGAGTGTAATATGTCAGTGTTATATTTTATCTTCAATTTGATTATATTTATTTTCAATTTGATAGTGATTTATATGTTCAAAGACTTAATATTCATAATAAATATAATATTGATAAAATAAGATATAAAAAAATTGTGTTTTCAATTATATAGTAAATAAAATAGTTCCAATTAGAATAGTTTTTTAAATAGATGTATTCAAAAATATTATAATAGTTTATGTAATGTAAAAATTAATTTAGATATTTTATTTATTTTATTTTATTTTTTGATCCCCAAAGGGTCGGATAATTTTGTATTAATAATATATTAAATACATAATATAAGTCATAATATTCTTCAGAGCAATACTCAAGTGAGAAGCTATGCTTGGTTGAGTTATGTTTTTAATGATCTTCATTCATGACATTTTTGTTTACTTGAATTCTACTTGACATGAACGACTTATGGAGACATGTACAGTCATGAGGAGCTAATGATTGTTTGCCTTGGCATCATTGATATAAGTATACCAACTGAGGTGTAGGAATTTTATGTTCTATTAATTATGGAGATGAACTCTTAATGAATAGATAGAGATCACTTTGACTTAATATTTTGGCCTATGGGTAATTTTACTAATAGGTGTTCTTGATAGAAAAGTTTAGTTGAAAGATGATCTGCAATGTTGTTCGTAGTATGCAAGGGTTAATGCTAGCCTTGTAGTTCGTATAATATAGATCTTCTTCATGTACTTTTTGATGTATGGGATTCTTCTACTATCATAAACTACCTTGAGATCTGTTTTTGTTTTGATCAAATATAAATTGTGCTTGGTGGTTAACAAAGAGTATAACTAGTGAGTATTTTATCATTTTGCATAATGATGTTGTTGTTAGATCAATTTTATCAACGCTCATTTGTTTTGATTCACTTCTGATTACTTTCCTCTAGACTGAACTGCAAATAGATGAACTAATGGATATTATGGCTGCATTCAGTGTTTGGTCCTTTCTATGTTCTTTCTTTTGATTTGAGTGAACTACTACTTTTGTTTATTGTTACACCAATGTTATAAGTTGTTCTAGTAATCATGTGTTTCAGAACACAGCTTTGAGTTGTTCTCAACCTTCAAATCTTACCATTGATGTAAAAAATGAGATCTACTAAATGTTTTATGAAGAAGTTATGTGTGGCTCCTTGTTGTTTTAGAAGTGTATTAAAGATCCCTTTTTCTCTTAATGTTTTAGTGCAAACCTCTTTTTTTGTTTGGTTTTGTAATTCCAAAGATAATGATCAACTATGGACCTTAATGGAATCTTGAGTTCTGATAATTATAGATTCATCACTTCTCTTGTAAGAGGTTAATGGGGCACGGTTTGATAATATTACTATTCATTGGCTGAAACTATTTTCTACAAATCTGTGATTCTAATTGTTGTTCCTCTTTGAAAGATTTCACAATTGATCTCTTAGGATTTTCATTTTATATTTGATTACATTTGATTGGCAATCTTGTTGTGTAATCTCTTGATGGAAGTTATCCTCATTTTATCTCAATAATTGTGCTATGGGTCCACCTTATTGATTGAAAGATAGATGGACAGGATCCTTGAGATTAATATAAAAGATTGATTGTCTAAAAGTTAAGAGGGAGCGCCTCCTTCTGAGTTTGGTATACTCTAACTTATGTTGGTTGATTACCTTTTGATTATGAGTATTAGCATTGAATTTGTTTTTTGGTCAAGCATTTTATAATTTTTGAAATGACTTGATGCTTGGCTATCAGTCCGATATTGAGGATTAAGAGGGAGCCCTATGATCTTCAATAAAACTCTTGGTATGAAAGAGTACTTGATAAGCCTAGGGTTTTGTAAAGATTCTAACCCATTCCTTAAATTATTTAAAATGCTAATTTTGATTCCTTTTGTGGATGATCTAACTCTGACTGATAAAGATAGCCTCCTGATTTAATAAGAAAGAATTAGCTCAAAATTGAGATGGAAGATCTAAACCTAAAATGCATTACTTCTAGGTTAGAAGTGTGGAAAGGATCTAATGAAATTATTCTAAGTCAAGTTTTCTGTTGTTATGGATTGTAAACTTATATAGAAACTAACTTAAAGAAGTTGAGTATGTTTACAGCCAACTATGATCTTGTAGATTCATCTGAATATAGGCAAGTTGATTGGTTAGTGCTTCAGCTAATCAAAGCTAAGCATACAATTACAGCCAAGCATATTTTGATATTTGCATGACACAATTGATTATGGGCTAAAGCTGCTTAGGTTCAGATTGTTCAAGAAGTGTTACAGACAAGGAAAACACTTCACGCATTCACCCATTATGATCTCTTGGACCTACAGGACAGTCCTCAGTTGTATTGAGTATTGCTGAAGCTAAATACATTGTTGCAAGTGTTGCATCAAGAGAAGCAGTGTGGTTTCTCAAAATTCTTGTTATGTTGTTTTGATTTATTATCATGGTTCTATAGAGATACCTAACAATTCAGTGTTTTATGGTAGGACAATCCTATGTTGCAGATGTTCTCACCAAGTCTCTTGAAGCTTGAGTACTTCAAAATATAGACTTGGAGTTGTGGAGAACATCGTCTTGGTTGAGAGGGAGTCTCAACCTTAGTGATACATTGTATTGTATCAACCACCCTCTGCGGGCAATGTAAGGTGGTAGTGTAATCTTCTCAGGGATAAGAGTAATTGTTACCATCCTCTGCGGGAAATTTAAGATGGTAGAAAAGGTTCTCTCCACCCTTTGCGGGAAATGTAAGGTGAATCTAGTCTATGCTTATGTGCATGTTGGAAGACTATGTTATGTAGTTCTATTCTATGCTTTTGTGCAAGATGGAAGACTGCAATATTTTGATTATGTTTATTCCATTCCTTGCTTGTGTGCAAGATGGAGGATTATGTTTACTAGATTCCATTCTATGCTTGTGTGCAAGATAGGGGACTATGTTTTCATTTTATGCTTATGGAGAACAATGATTATGTAACTCCACTCTATGCTTGGGTACAAGATGGAAGATTATGATGTTACATTCTTCTTTGGGAGAAGACTGAGGTAAAGACAATGAATGATGGATATGCATGATCGATGGCATGGAAAGACTCCATGATGTACATGAATAATTGTGTATGTATTCATGACTTGTAAGTGTACATGTTAAAGTTTTGAATTCACCCTCCTCAGGCAGTACAAGATGGATACTATGGGATACTATTTGTGACTACTTGTTGTGATCCTCTCTCAGGAATATTTGAAGTTGACAGCTAAGTTCTGATTACAATTTAAACATTGTTTGTATTACTTAGGGCTGGGCCCTAATCTTGTAACTGAGCTGTAAGATTATCTTTCTCCCTAATTAAGAGGGAGTGTTGATTGTAACTAGGGAATGACATATTCCAATTGCCTTGGGAAACATTGGAATCCACCCAAAGGGTTGGCCCCTTTCTCCAACAAGTAGGGTTGGGCCCTAAACCCCATGACACCACTTAAACTTTCTCACACCACACTCAACGTGCTCCCCCAAAATAGGGCCAACCCTGTCAAGGCTAAAAAGGAAAAGTAATAAATAAATAAATTATAAAGCAAGTCGACATGACTAAAGTCATTTCTCACCATATAAATAAAGAACAACTTCACATTATCATTTACCAATTTATTATTCCATGCAAATTATACCTCTTCCTAAAATGCGAAGTTTGAAGAAGTAATATTGGCGATTTGTATCGGTCATAAAAGGCACTAATATCTAGAGCAAATAACATTGCAAGGAGGGCGAACTATTCTTCAAATACCATTACAAGGAGGGCGAACTATTCTGCAAATACCATTACAAGGAGGGAGAACTATTCCAAATTCAAATAGCTCGGGTTGCAGTCTAGTTTCAGGCAAAGGGGCAGAGTTAAGATACAATAAAGTGCTGACCTAGGGTGTGGATTTGATTGTTGATTACTGTGTTAAATGGGGTAGGCTTGAGACTTACAAAAGTGCAGACTTGTTGAAGACCCTATCAACCCTATGTGTAATCATCTTCAAGTACTAAAGATAAATGTTCTAATCTTCATATGAATATAATCCATAATCAAATCTGAGGATCTTTTCTGGCTGGGTTTTTCCTCCTAGGAGGTTTTCCCAAGGTAACCATGTCTTGTTCTTGTTTTGTTCATTTCTATGTAATGCCTAAACCTAGAAAACTCTAAATCTTGCATCTAGTCAATTTAGTTAGAAACTAAAATCTGTTCTCTGAGTTTATATTAATCTGAAAGTGCTAAAAGTTAACAGCAAGAAGCAAATGTCCCAATTCTTTATAAAAATTATCCAAAAGGCAAACTGAAAAGGCCCATGCTAGTCAAACACAATAGCTCAACAACATAGAAGTAGTTGAAGAAAGACACAAAAGAAAATTAAAAAATTGCCCTATCTTTTTACAAAACAAATTGAGAGTATCAACCAACCATTAGCACCATTAGAAAAAATAAGAACTAGATAAACATATAAGCTTAATTTGGGAATGTAAATGAGATGCATGCTTTGGAAGACCTTTTTTCATGTATTGAATAACAATTGAAGAAAACATGTTGTCCTCACAACTAGAGAAGGTGAAGTAGGTAGGACAACCTTTCCTTGGAAGCAAAGGGAAAATAAGAAAAAAAAAAAAGGGAGTTGAAGAGGAAGCATAGACAATTGATAAAATGAGAAATTTGTAAGAGGATCATGTAAAACACCACATTTAACAAAGGGAGCATTGGAAACATTTCTTGGACAAAGAAAATTAGGAACCTATTAGCTTATTTCTTTCTTTTAGGCCCAAATAGCCATCACAAGGGTGTCCTTGAAGTTTTTTGAAGTTTGTGTCTACTCTTAGGTTTTAGAGGTCTTAAAACTTTCTCCAATGTAAATATATAACAAGATGACCTTTTTTCTATGTTATAAAGACCATAAGATATACCTTTTTATCTTTGAAAATGTTTAGCATTTGCAAAGGCTCTCAAAAATACCTTAGTTTTGTCAAAACCCATGTGCATGTATTAGAGGGAGTTTTTATTTTCAAAAGATTTTATTCTTAATATTGTTAGGCTGGGTCTTTTAGGGTTTCTTTACCAATTCTAGGTGTCTTTACACAAATTTGTAATCTTCCCAAGTGTCTTTAGGACTTTCAATATTTCAATGAATACAAACTATCAAAATGATCTTGGTTCTAACACCCTAGTATCATTTTCATTGTTGGAGGATGCACATTGTGTCTTTCCTTCACAATTCTTTATTTTCAAAGCCAGGAAAGTCTTGTTGCAAAGTAAACCAATTTGAAATTGCATCCATTATGAAGACGAAGAGAATTGAAATGATGGTATAAATCTTAAAGACACTATAATACATCCATGCAAGGACATGCACATGATACTATGTGTCAAAGTGTCTAAATTTTCCAAGTAAAGAAGACAAATTTGATATCTTTTAGAGTTTTTATTCAATGCCACTAAGAAATTTCTATAGAAATAGTTTGGAGAGTGCATATTAAAGGCCAAGTTTACAATGTTGTGGATACATGCATCACTCTAAAATTTTATTTTGATAGTCTATAGGTATACATTGTATAGAGAATGCCTATGCTCCGTGATCCCTTTTTTTCTTAAAAATAATTTGAGGAACTAAAAAATACTTGAATCAATTAATTGGATTATCCATTTGTGTGAACGATAGTAGTCATATTTTAACAATTTTATAGGATATGCAATGAGAATATATTAGGCAAATAAAGTGTACATTCTTCCTTAGGTTAAGATATTTTATTATCTTATGTTTATTTTATTGTCAACGTCAAATGGTATAAAGACATATTCTAAAAATTGCAATAGGTTTTCAACTAATCATAAGAAAAACCCTTCAGCCATTTTGAAAGACTTGTGCTAACAATGAAGCCTCTATATAATGTGGTATGTAAAAGATGGTTGTGAAATGTTATAAAACCCATAAAAGTCTTACTAACATTACACTTGGAAAATATAGTGTGAATCCTCTCTATCCTATTTGAACCATAATTAATAAGCATGTTATATAAACACTAAAATATCATTTACAGTTGATGAAGGATTAGAGAATAAATGAAGTATTTTTTCAAAAGGTCTGTAAAAATATCATATCCATGAAGAAAATATATACAAAGAGAATCCATTCAATGAATCATTTATTATACTATATGATTGTTCTTCCAATGAGTCATAACAATGAACAAGGAAGAGTCATGAGAAAGGTTAATGGAAACCATACATAAAGAGTAATATGCTTCATGACACCCACAATATGGTTGTATAGAGTGATCAAAGAGGAAGATAGTTCCTATATGACAATCCATGATCCTAAAGAATGTAGGATAGTTTAAGAGTGCAACCACAATCCATAAGTTGTATAAGTTTAAAAGGAATAAGTGACATATCTGCAACATCTTGATGAAATACAAAATGGAGGGTGGGAAAAGTAGGAGCGGGCATAGTGGAGTTAGGGTTTCAAGTGGATGTGATACCACTAGAGGTGAAGATGAGTCACATAGTGATGGCAGGGAAGACCATTATGCGGCCCTTCTTTCTATTTAGTCCCATTCCTTTTCATTTCTTATGCTTGTGGGGGCATTGTCTACTAATTCCTTCTCATTACTGTGTCGACTATTTGATTTTCTCTTCTTACGCTCTGTTCTAGATGTGTGGGCTTTTGGGTTGCTTCTTCTTGCGAGGGCAAGGGCCTTTCTAGTCTAGCACTGCAACATATTCTGCGGAGAAGCCTTTATGAGGTGTATTTTCTAGGGTCTCTCATGCCCTATTGTTCTTCCAATTTGTAGGATTTCATTCTTTCTATAGATTGTGTTGTTCATGCTAAGGTGGGTGTAGGGTGAAGCTAGTTTTAGGTGTGGGGTGGTTTATCATTGCTTGGCCACCCTAGAAATGTATTTTTCTGGTGACCCCTATTCTTCCTAAGATAGTGGGTACCAATGTTCGAGGTGACCCTATGGAGGCTATTTTATTTATTACTTTTATTGGGTTCACTGCTTATGGCATGTGTTAAGGTTTGTTTAGAAGGATGTGATAACACGGATCCTACAGACATGGCTTTTGTGTTTTCTTTTGTCCCTGTTGCTCTTGAAGTTGTCCGGGAAGTCAATCTGGCCGGTGTTCCTATTGAGGTGGAATTTAGGGGGGTTGGAGTGGTTTTGACCTTTAAGCTAACTAGGGGTGGTGGGTGTTGTGGATGTTTTGAGGTTGTCTTTTCTTCTATTGATGATGGCTTTCTCCCTATAGGTAGTGACTTGCTACTATTTATGGGTGGGTGTTAGATGCATAACAAGGGCTAGTTACCCTATGGGCACTTAACCAAAGAGTGTTTTGCCTCTCTCATACCTATGAGTGACAACTTGTAACTTCTTTTGGTGGATATTGTCTCTAGTGGTTTTAACACCTGCATTCTTGTTTCCTTTCCCTCCTGGTTACTCTCAAAGAGGAATGTGCTTACATGCTCCTATTTTTTGTATGATGAAGGGCCTTTTTGATGATTCTATATCTCCTAGAGGCTATACTATTTATGGACCTATTGAGGTGGTTTGCTCCAGGTTTAGGGATGCCTATCAAAACCCTGTGAGTCATTTAGCTCAGATTCAATCCTTTGATATTTTATTTGACATTTACTTTGTTGGTACTTGTGTTTTTGCAATCATAAGATTTGTAGATGTCTCTAGATCCTTACGGTCTCCATCCATGGCTAAGAAAATATTTTCTCATTGTGGTCCTTTAGGCAAAAGGTTGTCAGATGCCTTTTAATATCTACTGGTTGTTTTTTGTTTCCTTGATTGTTCAGCTAGTGCAAGGGTTTTTGTTTGGGTTATGGTTCAAGGTAATTTCCAAAACTCCACTGTCTTAAAAATATAAACCATTTGAGGACTCGAGATCCTTGTTCTCATTGGTTGGGTGCTCCAGTAAAAAACCTCTCTTTCTACAAAGGGTCATCTTTGTAGCTATTGGTGGGCTCATTGCTTATGAGTTCCACCTTGTTGTGTATCAAGGTTTGAGCCCTCTCGTAGTTTAATATATTTTAGAACAACTTGATGAAATACCATGAATGAAAGGAGGTCACAATGGCCCATCACAATAATTTAAGACACCTTAAGATGGTGGGTTAGATAAAGCATAATATATATCATGAAAGACATGCCTAACATAGAGAATTCTCTATTTGAAAGCATCTTTAACCTTAAATTCCTTAAAGTAGAAACCAAGTAAATTAATATCTAGCAAGAATGTGTAATAGACATGATATATGTGAGAAAAAAGATAAAAATATAGACCCAAAGAGCTAAATCACAAAATTTTAAAGCCACAACCAATGAATAGTGACAGATAGCTATGAAAATAGATTGCAATATAAAGGATCTTGATGTGGATCAAGTGGGTAGTGAATGATTAAACTATATGACAGTCATAATTTATAGAAACAAAGAGAAAATGAGCAACATGTTATACACATAGAACTAAGAAAATCTAACTATGAGAGGTGATGAGTGAACATAATAGTGAATTATGCATGAAAGGGATATATTTTAAATATCATGAAGATTATTGTGAGATTCATTGAGATAAGATATCATAATAATGCTACAAGGAAGTCATAGGGAAATCTGAAGTCGTTATAACAATAGAAAGGATGGTGAGAAAGGAGATAAAGATCTCATGAGAGTATTCACATCATATGAGATAGTCTCACAAGATTGAAGTATAATAAAAAGAGAAAACGTATGCTACAAAGGCAAGTAAAATGTTCTAGATGCATGGTCTTCAACAGAATGTATGGGAGAGAAGGTGGAACTCACATAAGAGATAATCTCAGAGATCATAGGCTTGTCAATGGATGGTAAGAAGGTTTTAAGAGACAAAAAATTGTCAGAGGAAGTAATGCTAAAATTTCCTAAAGGAAAAGAGGCAAAATGTTTGGTGAGGAAGCCAAAGAACACCTTTGAAATGGGCTCCATCAAACCTCTTTGGGTGGCTGACCATAAGTTAGTTATGTGGTATTTCTCCCTTGATGGTTGCTATACTAATATTTTTAGGCATCATTTTGTGTTGGTTAACCTTTTTAGACACAATGATAGGATCTCATTTCCATTTTATCTCGTGTCTTCCTTGAATGAGGGTATTATAGAAAACAAGAAGAACCCAAAAAACCCTATCTTACATTATGACCTTATAATGTTGGTTATGAATCACATTAAGTCTCTGACCTCCCCTTCTAAAAGTAAGCCTAAGATTAATGAGGAATCTACCCCCTCACAAGATAAGGAATCAAAATATTTTATGTTGGAGGATGAGGGGTTGGATATTAAGGAAGACTCTAAGACTAGGGTTGCGGTCAAAAGGGAGAAGTTGAGCTCAAGCAGACCCCTAAAGAAAGGTAAAAAGACAAAACCCTCACCTATTTTTTCCAACTCTAAGGAACATAGTGATCACCATTCATCCCCTGTGCAAGATTCTAAGGAGGGCTCTAAAGACATGGCAACTAGATCACCTTTTCCACAATATTTAATAATTTATTCTCCCCATCTTAATCAAGATTCAAAGAAGCATGATGATTACCTAGGTCCTTCTAGGGTTGTGGTGATGTATTATTTTAAATTGCATAAGACATATTTCCAATGAAATTAAATAAATAAGCCTCAAGGTAAGGTCCATTCAAGATAGGTTGGATGAGGGCATGGATCACGAGGATTCTTGGATGGACAAGGAAGGCATAAATGTGGTGGCTTCCCTTCAAAAAGTAGTTATAGATGTGGCCAATTTAATCTTTGACTATGAAGGGCATATTGTAGCCTTCGAATAATGTTTACTAGTAATGTGATTAAAGGATTAGCAAGTAGCATGAGAATCTTGGTTGATAAATTCGAAAGAATGTAGCATGGTGTTAAAGAGGGCAACAGACTGTGTATGCAAACTAGATGCCATCTCAATATGACTACTAACCATTCACAAAATAAACTGTCAGATATCAAGAAGCTTGCTCAGGATGCTTTTGAATGTGAGGAGCAGGATGCTAAAATCCTTAATAATCCTTTTTTTTGGGTGTTGTTTGTTTGATTTGGCCAAGGGTTTTGTTGTGTCTGGAATTTTTCTTATCTTTTTTGTTGTTGTTGTGCCTATGTTGTTTGTTGATATTCTGCTGATGGCGGTGTTTTGTATATAGGGTTTTAGGTCCCTTTGAAACATGTTTGATCCTTTAATAAAAAACAAGATAGTTTTGCATAGACTAGTATTGGAACAAAATTCAAGACTATTGAAATCAAATCCTTAAAATAATCATAGTATCTATGAATATGATATTGGATGCTACAAGATCAAGGTGCACAAAGATTCAAACAATCAAAGGTGAAAAAATTTCTAGTAATAGAACATTAAAGAGGATAGTGTCATGCTAAAGGACCAAACACAATAAGATAGAGATTACTAAAAAGGATCATTGCAAGGTTAGGAAAAAATAGGAAAGATGAAGAGGCCATAAATGAGTAATACACTGATAGTTTTAGGCACTAAAAGTTTTCCTATGTCATCCAAAGGAGTTTTAATCATCCCAAATTCATCACACGCATTATCTATCATCATGAAAGTGGCATTCAAATCAACAAGGGCTAGTTGTAGAGGATTAAATAGGTAGTTAGGAAGAGTTGGAGCAATTTGTAAACATCTAGAAGTGGATACAACAATTGCAAGACTTTAGGGGATCAAAGAGTATAAGTAGGAGCCAAAAGAGGGGAAAGAGGTAGAGGAAGTCTTCTTGGGCCAAAAGCGGTTTTATTCAAGAAGTCAAGGCAAGATAATGGTGTTTACTATTAAAAAATTTGTTTCTAGGTTCTAGGATATCGTTTAAATAATAAAATGGGATACCTATAATAGGAATAATAAGGTTATTTTTAGTCTTACACCATGTATTATAACTCACAAAATTCAATACATTATTGAATTAGGATTGTAAAGTCTTATTTTTTGAAAAATACATCTTCTCATATTTGTACTCATTTTTATATTTCTTAATCAATAAAATCGAGCTATTTTAAGTTTTAAAGAGTTGTTTACTATAAAAATTCCTTCAAATGTTTGGCGTATTCTTGTGATAAGAACATTTCTAGCTCCTCTTGTGATAAGAACATTTCTACTTCCTCCTAGACTTATAAGTTAACATTTAAAATTAAAACACCACATTTCAAACCATGACTAAGATACAGCTGTTTTCACTCGTGAAACAAAGGTAGTTTAATGATCTAGAGGAGTTCTGGTTTGATTCTTCAATGAAATTAACTCCATGAAACAAAGCATTTATAATATACCGACATCCAAACGATACCCAGTATCCAAACCCTAAGAAAAAATTGTTAACCATTTAAACTTCCTGGCTCACAGATCAGTGGAAGGAACTTATGTCAAATGTGGAAAAATCAGCGAGCCCAAGTTGGCACCACGAAATAGGATGCCGTGGTTTCTTTACTAACATTTTCCAACGCACTGATAAATAATCTGTGATAAGCTGAAATATCTGAATCTCCCAGAGCGATATTCCATTTACCTGTACTGGCACTGCTACTCCCAAAAGAAACGGCCACTTCAATACAGACACACAATACAGTGGGAACCCATTTTCATCTTCTAGGGTTTCCACTCCTTCTGGCAAGGGCAACACTTTCGTCAACAAACAATATTTCATCAATTCAACACTCTTTTCTTGATCAATAATTGGACGGAGGAATTCCCAACAGTGTATTAAGTTATACCACTCTTTGCTAACTCTGCTAAAACTTAAAAGAGTTTGGAGTGGAAGGAGAGACAGAATGCATGTGTCAAGTACGTGCTCTGGTATCAATTCCCACGACATCTCTTCACCTCTCTCATATTCCTGCTCTTTTTCCATCTATACAACTCAATTGTGATCTGAGAACCAGAGAAGATAATTGCCCTGAGATCAAAATGATCATATGTGGAATAGCTTACTGTGAACATCGAGGGAGTTGGTGTTTGTTTTTATATGTGGTTATTGTAAAACAGACCACTTAATTTGGGGCTGCTCTTCTCATCAAACTCTTACTATTTTTATGCTTAATTATGATTAAGCCGACATGATTTTGCATTTCTGTTTGTCAAACTCAATTATTGTAACTATAATGAAGGTGTTTATCTAATTATCTTAAAAATATATATTTATCTAATTAATTTATTTTCAAATAATTCATTTATCTAATTTAAACGAAAAATATAATTAAAATTTAATATTATTTAATATTTTTTCTTATTAATATTGAGATATATTCTACAATGACAACAAAAAAATCTAATGAGTCTAGTGTGCAAAGTCTTCCCTTTCACCTTAGATTTAACATGTATTAATATATCATAATATTAATATTAAATTAGTATTGATATCTTAAATATATTTATTTAAAAAAATAATTAGAACTATTTTATATCTTAGAATTTATTTTACTTAGTTGAAACTATTTTATTTGTTACATGTTTTTCAAAATATAATGTGAAACTATTTTTTTCTACATATATTTTAAAATATTATGTTTATTATTAAATATTAATATTTTGATATGTAAATGTAAAATTTTAGATATGAAGGAGCAAATCTCTCATGCCCTAACCCTACTCGGATGTCTCTACGCTGTCAACATTATGTGCATTCCATGAAATCTTCTTCTCGGATTGCCCTGGGGTGCGATGTTTCTTCCAATCAATCTAGGACGAGGCTTCTTCAGATTCGGCCTCATGTATTGCTGGGCTATCTACTGTGATGGCTCCACCGGTGCTAAGGGTTTTGGTACAAATGTTTTTCCCGGATCTCATGCAAACGACGGAAGTATTGCTCGTCTTTTGGATTCAGATCCTTCTACTTCAGCCAAGAGCCCGGCAGACGCTACCTCAAATCTCGAGCACAGTAAGCCCCCTCTACCTTCTGTGGATCTGGGGGATTATGCTGATGAATTTGAGGATGCCCATAAAAAGCACTCCCTTCTTTGTTGATTTCATAATTTTTGGCCCAGTCTGATGGAATTAAACAAATAGATCAAATGTGGCAACCCATTCTTGATGGTGAGCTCTGTATTGGCCTTGTTCAAAATGTTTTTTCTATGGGATTTGCCAACTTCCTAAAGACAGAGACATGTTGTTGCAGAAGGGCCCATGGATGTGGGATAATTCCATCCTGTACATGAAACCCTGGTTCCTTGATTTTGATCATTTTTCTAAAATCTTAACTGCAGCCCTAATTTGGATGCATCTTCCTAATCTCCCTTAGCATTTCTGGGGATCTCCTTGTTTGTCTTCTATTGGGAATTCCTTTGGCAAGTTTGTTTCCGGGCCTACATCCTCCAACTCTCTTTCTGCTTTCATTGTCCAATCATCCTTCACATTTGCTCGCATCTTGGTTGTAATGGATTTGTACAAGCCTTTATCTGCTGAAATTGAAATCAAAACCAGAGATAAGGTTTAGAAACAATAGATTGACTATGAAGGAATTCCATTTAGATGTCTCAGATTTTATTGCATTAGAATGCAGCAAAATCTCTTTTGATCCCAAGAGGAGGGGCACATGGTCAGTTGGGACAAAACGAAGCCACCAACATATTTTTCCAGCTAATAAGAACATTCCTATCACTATGCAGGCTTCAAAGTCTTCTGACATGGTTTCTGCCCTGACAAGCACTTCTTGCAATACAGTACCTATCATGGCCTCTCCCCTTGTGGCAGATCCTCCACCATGCAAAATTGCAGTGGCTGATGACTTTCGGGGGGAGGCCACCAATCAGTGGACAACGATTTCTTAAGATACACCCCAACCTCGCAATAATGGTGGTGATGCGAACAAGTGGCACACAGTGCAGAAATAGAAGAACACCACCAAATGTGTGACAGTTTGCAACCAGGTGCAGCTTCGGTCTCACACCAAATCGGTTGCCACAACCAAAGAGGGTGGATCTTGTGGTTCTTCTAGTAGTAGCAGTAGAGTAGTCTTTGTTTCTGAGAGTGGCTGTAGAAACCAGTAGATAGAATTTTGGATTGGCCTCTTTTGGCCAATGGATTATTAATTCATTGTAAATTTTATATTATTAAAAAAAAATTGTAGTTTTGATTGTGATTTATCTGTGTGCATTTTGATGTGTAAATGGTTGTCAAATTTAAACCAAAAGAGGATAGTCTTCGTTAACACACTACACTATTAAACTCCATTCTTTGATACAATTGTAGAATAAATATACATGGTTTAAATATATATGTCTATAAATTCATGGTTTCATAGACATTTCAAGGGACTTTACTAAGGTGAGATCATCTATGACACCCACCCTTTGAGAACCTAGGAGTATCTCCCATCATTATCATGAAACAATAGTAATGGACTCTATTATTTGTAGCATAGATAATTGATTAAGAATAGCTAGCGGTATTCATGGCATCTATGTGTTCTAGTAATGAATAGCACTTGGAATATATATTGATTCTATGTCTAACTTAATTTTATAATTGGCGATTTTGATGTCCTTCCGTGTTGAGGAATTAGGACCATGTAACCCATAGATATGTTGATTGATGAATGCATTGCTATTACATGAACAAAAGCATCTTATAGAGTGGTCATCTAGAAATGGTCACATTTTGATGTATTGCTTCTTCATGATCTAAACATTTTGATGTGTTCTATGATAGTTATACTATGATATTGATGATGTTATTCCATGAGTAGCTTAATAATTATGTATTTTGTAATTTGCTATGAAAATTAATCAATACTTAGGAGGGATATGTTTATTTGGTGGATGATACCAATCTTAGGGATTGTTAGAAATTCTTACTTGGAATGTAGTGTGTAACACAATTTTGTTATCTATGGTGCACACATTTTTATATGGGTTGACATGGGAGCTTATTTAACATATGAATCGGGATAACTAATCCAAATTTGATCACAGAAGGAAATATTTAGTCAAATTAGATAGATGTGGTTTATGTGAATGTTGCTTGGTTGATTATTTTTGCTTCATCTATTTTACTTTCACAGTGAACTAATGTTCAAATTCAAGTGTGGAGGTATCTATGGCCAATGGGATGGGGAGGCTAGCTTGGTGACTCTGTGATGAAACTCATATCACTAACCTAGCCTATATGGAGAGCCTAAGGCCATTCATTGTGTTAGTGTTGTGAGGTGTAATGTGTATAAAGTAATTTTAAATGTGGCATCAGTTTAGTGTATGTTAGATGTTTAGATGCGATGTGTAATTGATGATGTGTGTGTTTAATTATGACATGTCAAATATGTTTAGTAAGGAAAGTGACATTTTCATTATGTTATGTAGTATTTGCCTTATGTTTGTATTCATTTACTAGTCATCTTCACCGTTTTTATGCATTTTTAAGACCCTGGGCCATAGGACTAGGGATTGGGAGTGTTTTGGAAGCATTAAAATTGATTCATTTTGTGTTTTACTCCTTTTACTTGGCATTTTTCATTAGTGACAGATTTGACCATGCATGGAGGGGGTGTGGGAAGTGTGAAAGGGTGGGGGATGCATGGTAGCATCAAAATAGATCATGAGAATGGTATGAGGAAGGGGAGAGATCTCACACATGTGTGAGAAAAGTAGTTATGGTTCCAAGAATCAAGTGTGATAGTGACATGTGAGGGACCTTCTACATAATTCAAAATATGAGAGAAAACATAAGCCCTCCAAGAGGACAAAATCCTTCGCTTGCTAGTTTTTGGATGTTCATTTCTTAGAATTAAGGAAAGAAGGAAGAAAGGAGGCCAAGTTTGAGAGGGAGATCTCCATGGAGAGAGATACTTGGAGCTACAACGATCTTCTCCAAGTGAAGGAGAAGAACCTAGGTAGTCCACTTGTTTGCCCCAGTCCTATTGTTGTTGTGATCTTTCATCCATTTATGTTCTTAATATGGTAATGTAGTGGTCATTGTATTCTAAAGGCTGGTTTATGTAATCCATTTGTGATATCATGTTGTGTTGGATGGGATATTAGGTTGGAGATTAATTCACTTAGCAAGGAATTCTTTCCAAGTGTTGGAGTTGTGATAGTATGAGGCATTGTGGGGAGTATTCTAGGCTAGGTATGAGTACCCGCATATTTGTAGAAAGAAAATTGTAAAGGGTAAAAGTACCCCTGTTAATTATGAAGGAGGTTCTATTGGGTAAGAGTACCCACATGTTGTGGAGAGTTATATGCATGTGCTTGCTAGTTGGGGTGTTGTGGTTTTGGGTTTGTGGGGTTGGCATTGATGAAAAGATGGTTATGAAGGGGGACTAAATTTTTACAGCTAAATATGAGCCTAGGTTTCACTCCCACAAGTGTGTTCCTCTAATTTCTCTTCTGAGGTTCTAATGAGAAATCTTGTGTATAGTTTTCCTCAGCTCGTTTGTAGCTGCAATTTGGTCATTTGTGTTTTTCCCCTTGTCGAGATGTCTATGTAAGACAATGTTTTGTTGGAAAGCTTGTGTGACCTAGCCACCTTTCTACCTCCCAAAACTCGGGGTTGGAATTCTCTTTAGTATTACTATTGAAAGGTGAACGGACTCTCCATTAATCATAAAATAAATATTTTTGCCTATGTGCATGTAGGCTTAATGGTTTCAAAATAGTGCTTGAACAAGTTATTAAGGGGAGGTATATAAGACTATTGTGTGTCTATTTTATTATAGCCTTGATCTACAAGAGTGATAGAGATAAACTTGTTATGCATTAATTGACTTTTCTTTTTAGAATTTATATGTAAGTGTACCTATTAAGCAGAGTATGTCCTATGTGGTTTTAAGGTAACACGGATGTGAAAAATAAGAAGGCAACATGTATATCTATTTTGGTGTCAAGTATGTTATGGTAACCACTAATGTTTTAATTTTTTGTTAAATAATGTATACATATCCTAAACCCTAAACCCTAAACCACTAATAGCTTTTACTAGATTAGATTTAATATGGAAGCCTTACTGAACTTGATGTAAGAAGCTCTAGAAATTGTCTGAAAGGGAAAGTAGTTCTGTCATAGTTTTTAGTATTGTATAGCAATGTATTCTTACTGTGGAAATGGCATGTTTGTCTCCTTATAGTATTGCATTACATATGAATTAATAACTTCATTGAGACTAGGCTAGTATCAAAGGAAATAACATACTCTCCATAAATAACCATTCATGTAGAGTCTTTTGTGTAAGACAGATCTGATACCTGGAGTAAACTTAGAGTGGGGGGGTGAATCAGTTTACCATCAGAAATTAAAACTAACAAATATAAAAATCATTAAATTGGAGCATAAAGAAACCAACACAATGAAGGATTGAACATGAAAGAACAGTACACACAACACCAATATTTTGACATTGAAAACCCGGTAAAGGGAAAAACCAAGGTGGGAAACCCTACCCATAATTAGATAATACTTGTGCAACAATATGTGAAATTACAATGGGGATGGCACTTCAATCAGGCTAACTGCCTAGAGCTCACTTCTCATCACAAAAATAAGTCCCACTGACTTACAAAAATATCGGACTACAATCCGAAAAGAATGAACTGTGAAAGTAGCATCTCCTAATGCTTGATACAATTCTGGTTAAGCACAAATGTTTGTCCTACAATACAAAAACCTTCACCGAATGATATATCACTTGTTCGTACATAAAGCTTCCTCTAATAATGCATACATAACCATCGATCTCATCCATGTATCGATATCCAAATCACACGAATAAGTCACCTATAAATATAGATCATCAACCTTATTGACAAGGTCAAATAAACCCTAAACCCATAAACCCATAATAACAAAAATTACATTGCATGGTATCACCGGACCAATATTATGATTTAAATTATATAGCATGGACCTAAATCAACTAACCAGACAATTCCATCTATTGTAAATTTTGCTAAGACCAAAATCCAACATGTTTCACGTAGGAGAAAGAGAACTCACTAAATTGTTTTGGGATATGTTGGATTTGGGAGGATTACTTGAGGAAGTATCTTTCTCTTTTACAAATTTGACCAAACAATCAAATTGATCCGGATTGGATCTCAAATATTCTACTTTAGACATTTGTACTTTAGTTTTTATAGCATGATTCATAATATTAAATGACTGAAAAGAATTCATCAAAGATTGATTAAGGTTCTCATTTTGAGAACTTGAAACATTAGGTGCATTGGTCTTTGATGCAGGTGCTAAAGAATTAACAGGTGCAGAAAAATTTACAGCAATCGAAGGAGCATTTACATTTTTCACTTCTCATTGTCTTTAGGAATGGAGTTTTCCTTTGGTGGATTTGGTAAAGGAGTTCCACACTTAGCAATAACAACTGACAAGCATTGAGAATTATTGACTTGTGTGGAGTCATCACTCTTTGCATTGACAAACGACTATGTTGCTTGTGCTTGGAAATGGGTGAAAACTGCAAAGACATCTCCATCATACACATCTTGCACATTATCTTCTTCATACTGCATATATATGATGTTAGAGTTGCCAGCCAATTCTGCATCATCTCTTTGAAATAAATTGGCATCTTCATCACCAAATCGCGGAAGATCATTTTGTTCAGCATCATAGTAGCTTGTAGCTGAATTTTGAGGTGGTGCTTCCAATGCAAGCCTCTCCGAAGCAAGAGGTAACCTATTTTGATTGTGCGCATCATAATTGGAAGTGTTGTTTGGATAAGTCCTTCTTGGAACATCATGTATTCCCTTGAGAGGAATTTTGATTCTTAAGTGCTAACAACTCCTTTGCTAACTTTTGAATCATAGGATCAGCAGAATTTATTGAAGAATTTAATACATCAACAATCTGACTATTCCTAAGCTTGTTAGGATCCCTTCTTATCTTACCAACAAGGATAAGATCATCTTCAATTGATATAGCCATCTGTTGTGCAGTAGCCAAATCTGCAGGATTATTCCTATGCAAGAGAAAACTTACTTCTGGTAATTGAGCATTAATAAAGAAACATTTTAAGTTTCTATTAGTAGGTTGAGATGTTGTTGCAATGTGATTGTACAACTTATTAAACTTTACCACAAATTCTCGCATAGGCTATTGTGGTCCTTTCTTCATTTGAGTCAATTACGGTAAGAGCACATGATCATCTTCAGCAAGCTTGAACCTTGCCTCAAACCTTGTTCTGAGGCTAGCCCAATTTGTAATGCAATTATTTGGAAGATGATAAAACCAATCAGCAGTTGCACCTTTCAAAGTTTCAATAAACAACCTCACATAAACATCTTCATGTTCAACACCGAAAACACCACATGTGATATAAAAAGGAGCGATGTTCTCATCAAGATGTTGAGCACCATCTCCCAAAAACTTAGGAAAATTATTTCTTCTACCTTTTGGAAGTTCATGTAAAGGTGTCATTAGGCTTAAAGGGCCAAACACAGTACCCGGGGCAACCATCCTTAATGGATTATATGGAGGTATTACAAAATGATTTGCAAGTGGAACAACTGCAACTTGTAAACTTGACACCTCACTTGGTATAGGAGACCATTATGCAGTAGGAGAAAAACTTTGTGTCTGTTACAAAGGAGATTGCATCGATGGAGAAGTCACAAAAAAAAAATTTTGTTGCTGCAAAAACTCAAATTTAGGATCAACAATTCGTGTTGCCCATTGTCTATGAGTGTAACTTTGATCAGCCATATTAGTACATTGAGAAAATCAACAATACAAATATTACAATGAAAAAGCACACTGCAACTCAAAAGAGAAAATATCGGTTGAACATCGCTCCCTAGTAGAGTCGCCAAAAAATTGTTGGGTGAATATTTTGTCACCAATGTACCAATGATAAAACATATATTTCACACACAACTATGATAAGATAAAGTATTTCCTCTCATCAAGGGAGGTTCCCTGTTGGAATTTTGGGCATCTCAACAACTTATATAAAAAATAAATTGTGTGTGAGCTTAGGGCATGTAATTATCTTTTTTTAGAATTGATGTGTTTTCCCTTCACTTGGTTATATTCCTTATAACTCAATAAACTTAACAACTAAATAAAATTTCTTGACAAAGATTCTTAATATCTAGACAATAATGTAAGCTCAAAGTCTTACGTGAGTGCAACTTACTATAATCACCACACTTACAACCATAATCACGACTTGTAGCTCAAAGCCTCTAAGATGTGATTAATTTTCCTAAAAACTAAGAGAAACTAATAGCAATAAAAAGCTTACTATGTAATCACTTGACTATCAAAAGATTTCCCAAATATTCAAATACCACAAAGTCTACTTATCACAATTGGAAATTTCTCTTACTTCCATAAACAATAATGCCACCAATATCAAGGAATTAAATAACATATATAAGAAATGAACATAGGAACATTAACTCATATAAACAATCTTTGACCCAACACAAAGTTTAGAATCAAATGGAATCACTCTCTTTATTTGCTTGATTGAGTCTTCACAACAAAAGCTCAAAGTCTTAGTTGAGGCAAAAAATTTGGTAGAGTTTTGCTAAACATAATAAAAGATAAATATGTACAAATGAGGTCCTCCTTATATAGAAAAATAAGTTGAGAAAAAGGTGGCACAGATGACTAATTCAACTGCACAGTCCCACTTGAGTACAACTACTACATAAGATGAAAATGCAACTACAAGAAAATTTGCAGTAACTAGGAATGCAACTACATGAAAAGATAGTGTCAATGGGGACACTTTATTCATCTTTCTCCTCCTTATTGATTTTCTTGAATTCCTCGAACCGAGCCAAAACAACTTCCATCTCAGCTTTTTCCAGTGTTGTGGTAGAACTATTGATGGCATGAACTCTAGAAACTGCATCTCGAGCTTTCTCATACTTCTTTCTTCCATTTTTCAGCATTGAGGCTAGAAATTCAAAACTAACTTGTATCTCAAGCAGTTTATCAAATACATTCAACGAGAAGTCCTTTTTTTCCCAATGAGTAATTAGGGAAATAAATTCTTGTATAATGTTCTTACTGATTATTAGTTTCTAACTCTCATCATACAAGTAACAAGAAATATTAGCTATCCTTGTTGAGATCTCATCAATCTCATTATCACATTTTCTTTTCTTGATCTATTTATGAGATTACTAACATTATTATTTTACCTTTATAAGATAATAACGACAGAATTTGAATGTATTTTTCTCATGTCGTTATTATCTTGTTTTCTACAATAACATCAATCCTGAAATATTTCATTTTTCTCCAAAGAGTTATACTCTTTTTAGTGTCTTCCATTTCTTTGGTCAAAGTATTTTTGGTACCTTGCATCTGACTTTGAACAATTTCAAAATTCACCAATAACTTGATCGTTGAATCCAAAAGAAGAGAGCCCTCCGATTTCAAATGATCAATCCATTCATCCACTACTCGGCCCTTGACGCCCACCTGTTCCACCTTTTTGAGAGCCTCGGTATCAATTAAGGAAACAATAGGCTCAACCTCCTAGGAAGATTGTCTGACTTTTAGAAGCACACTGGTCAGTTGCTCACATTTTTGCTTCCATTCATTTTTCTCATCTCTTTCTTGATCAAACCTACGCACATGAGAATTGAAAGCAGTTGAGAGTCTAACTTGACACTCTTATGTGTCCCCACACCAAGTTCTATAGTCTGCATAGTATAATCTTCAAGTTGGATATTGTCCTTATTTTTATCTAAAGATGGCACCATGCCCTCAGCATATTTTATTTTTGTAGCAGGATCAACCAACACTCGAGAAATAGTCTTTGACTTTTTAGTCCCTTTTTCCTTGGAGGGAACTAACTGCTCAAAATCAAAGCCATCTGGTGAAATCACTTGTTTCTTCATTTTAGGTGCCACAACATCTATCCATGGTGGAAGATCTGCTTTAGTGGTTGGAGTTGTGGCCTTCTTCTGAGTAGTCACCAACATCTAAGACACGTTCTAACTTGATGACGTAGAAGCAGAAGATCGAATTACCTGCACTACAATTGTGGTAACTGATGGTAAATATGATGAAGCAACAATAGTCATTATTGGTGCCTCCCCTGAAACAACTATGGTTACAACCATTGATGGTGTTTCAGTAGTAACAACAGTACTTACAATAGGTGGACCTTCAGCCATGATAGTTGTAGAAGGTAGGGCAACTAACTACTACTCTACAACTATTTGCTCCAAAGATTAAGTAAAATCCAAAATTGAAGATTCAATAATGGATGTAGGAACATCATCAAAACTTGGGAGGCTGGACAATGTAACATATTCCTGATTGTCCTTCCCTTGTGGTAATTCTATATTCAACCCCTCATCATCATATCCTTCTACCTCTTGATCTAAATCTGATTCAATAGAATGAATAGCAACTTGTGTCGGGGTTGATACCCATGAAGCAATGGAGGTAGTACTTTCTTCTTGTTGAGTCAACTCTTCTAATTCTTTCATTTTCTCTTCATGAGGAATCTCTCCTTCTTCTTGTTCTTTTTCTAGTTCATTCACAACTAGTTGTTCAGAATCCTTAGATGTTTCTTGTGAAGCTGATGAAGGTTCACCTTTCTTTGAAGCTTTGATCGTGAATTTGAACTTTTGCCCTTTTCCCTTAGATTTTGGTGAAGGGATTGTTGGGGGTACCTCCACATCTTCTTTGTTCTTGGTCCTTAATTCATATGTTTTACCAACTAGACCATCAGTATCATCATCATCACTAGAACTAGAAGGAAACTGCTTCATTCTAATCCCCCTTTTTCAACAACCATGCATTAGTATTGGCCAAAATAGGAGCAATTCTTTGGGTAATAGACTTACTTTCCTTCTTGGACCATTGGATGAGTGGCAAGGGAGAATCAATAATATTTCATTCAAAGTAGACCAGGTCTACTATGTCATTAGTATCTTCCATTATGTCTAGGATCTTAGCCAAATTAAGGTTCTCAATCTGTTCTAAAGTGAGACGACTGAAATCCATCCTTCTCACATCTTCCTCATCTTCACAATCTGCCTAGACATCTTCAAGCCAATATATATGTGTATAGCTCATTTTGATTTTGTTCTGCATCCCACAAAAAATCAAAATTATCATGGGCTTTGAAACTCCTCATAGTGACCCATTGCATTTCATGCTCCATATTTTTGGCCTTTGGGTTAGTTAGCACTGAATATCGACCAATGGATTCTAGAAATTTGAGGCTAGTTTTATGATCCTGTTACTGTCTCTCATGCACATGAATCAATTGTTGACATAATTCCATGAGGAAAATTTTATCCGAAGGATGCCTTGGTAGCATGAATGGTTCACCTTCAAAAATATCCTATGTAGATATATGTAAAAGTGGGAAATTGAAGGAATACACAACCAAAGAAAGAAAATTTGTTGTATGCTTCTTGTGAAAGTAATTTCTTCTCTAACCCTTTATCAAACTTACATTTTGTTATTGGACTTTTTCCCATGAAAGAATTTTTAATAAAAGAATATATAAATCAAAGCAATTAAAAAATATTATTATAATGAAAGGGTGTGATTTTTGGTAAACACCCTTGTGAAATTATATAAACCTATGAATTAATAGAGAAGGTGGATATGGGGAGAAGAAGAGAAGAGAAGGATAAATTAAAGGAAGCACAAGAGAGGGGATAATTAAGGCCTGGTGGGTGGGCAGTGGGCATTGGAGAAGGGGCATACAGTGTGTGTCCAACTCGAAGTACAACGTACATCTGGGAGCATCCTGGCTATGGTTGTGTTTATTTCATGTCATGAAGGCATGTGGGGTTCTATGTAAGAACCATGTCCTCCTGGAGTGCTCCCTTGCCTGGAAACCCTATACCTATAACTAATCCTCTGCGTGCAGGAAAGCAACCTCTTTGTGATTTACAGATATGTATTAATCAATCCCATATAGTCATTGCCCTAATATTTCATTGCTAGAAATTATTATCTCAATGTTTTATTATTGATTATTGATGTACATACCTTTCTTTTAAATTATTTACCTTAAGTAAAAGGTTAATTACATTAGGTTTAACTTAATATTTGATTTATTTAATCCACTACAAATACTTAATTAATCATAGGGGAGAAGTACCATTACATTTTGGTATCAAAGCCTCAACTATCTTTACTCTACTACTTATTACTTTTGGGTTACTATTATTTTATATATAAAATTTTACCAACCCAAATTAGAACCCTAATCTGTTGCATAAAGATTTCTATTTGATATTATAATTTAAATAAAATTATTTCATGAAAGATTTAAAGCTAAAGACTCAAAATTCCACTTGAGGACAAATTTTCTTTTTGAAACCATAAAAAGAAGAAAAAAAATAAAATGAAATAAAATTTTAAAAAAATAAATAAATATTTAAAAACTTATCACATTTGGAATCATCTAGTGAAAATTTTGAAAATGTAGGTATAGAGGTTGCAGTAAATCTGCACATTATATGCGTTGGTGAATGCCCTTGCAATTTACTTACGAACACAATGAGGAAAAAAAAAAGTTTTTCATAAGTTATATTTCGTTGTACCTCATGCTTGAAAGTTATTTCATATAATTTGCAAATAACAACAAATATTCTCTACCGATAAAATTTACTACATGTTGTATTAATTTCCATAGGAATTTCATCAAAATTCATTTTGGGCACATCCTCCAATCATAGCATGCCTTGTGACTACATTCTTTTGAGGCATTATACATTGTATTATACATGCTTCCATATTTTATAATCATGTCCATTACCCATTTCTGCACACCATGTTGTCATAAGAAAAATAACGGTGTTGCATTCTTAAAGTTTGACAAAAGGTATCGTCCTCTATCGATCCCCAAAACAAAGCTCTAAAATTTATAATTTAAATTTATTTCGTGTTCTTAAGGTCTAGTTTGCATTTCAAGAATTTTATAATTGAACAGGAATCAAGACTTTGAAATATCAGCTCAAGAACAAGAAATTGTGACTACATACAGAACGTAAGTCCTTAGTGTATTTGATAGTATAGATCTGGTTCTTCGTATTCAATGGATTTAGTGAATGAGCGAATCGCTAGAGATTTTAATCTTGAAAATGAATGAGATAAATTCTCATCAAATTTAAAAAAACATAATTTACCCTCGTATTTATAACAACAAGAATGATATGGTTTCACTTACACCAGTAAATTCATCTCAATATTCATATAACATAGTTGTTAGCATACAAATTCACAAGAAAGTATTAAAAGAACAATATAAGATAGGAATATATTGAAACCAAATCTCAAATCGAACTAAAATTTTAATTTAACAAATCGCAAAAAAAACTTCAAAATAGCTGAACATTTCTTACCCCATGCCTAAAAACAAACTTCAACTTCCAATTAGTATTCTCATTTAAAAGGCTGCAATTTTTTCCATCTCAAAAATTTAGTAGCTCTAAAACCCTGTATTCTTTGTAGATTATTGACAATGGGTGTTGCTCTTGTTATTACGAAGTGCAATAGGGAATTAATTGTTGGATACAACCATAGTTGCCAGGTTTGATTAGGTTGGGGCATGAATCATTATACATAGATTATTTGAAAACCAATTCTAGATAAAAAAAAATTCTTGTGCAATGTCAGTGGCAAATATCAATTTCAATGTGTTTGATGTGACATTCGCCCTCAACCATAACCACATAGTCATTTTCACATACAATTTCCATTTTGGTGAGATGATAACTTTTTGAGGCGATCTATTAAACGATTCAAGTACCTTGTTTCTATTTTTTTTGCTTGCCAAGGTTAAAATAAATCTATCATCTAGTTTCAAGGGGTTATTCCCTAAATCTCACTAGAAATGTTCTTTAATGCATATGCACTTCTATTGGAATAAACTTGAAGGATTTATATTTTGTAGTCAAGGATATAAGTCATACTCAAAGTAATCAATGAGTTATTTGTATCCAACACAGTTTATCTATATTGGGATCTTATTAGCTATAAAATTAAAAAGGATTATAAAAACTAAAACCTTGAGTTTTTGTATCTAGGAAGTTGACAAGTTTTTTTAAAGGGTATTTATAATCCATACATTGTTAGAAAAATAAAAATAAAAATAAAATATCGCATCTAGATTTACTTAAGTTTGACCTAGGTTGCATTATGGACCCATAACCCATAGGTCCTAAGATCATTTTTAAAATTGGTAAAATACTTTAGCTACTAGAATATGCTAGTTAAATAATACAATGGCTAAAAAGTTTCAGAACTAAAATGTTCTTATTACACTTAGACATGGGGACATGTACAATTTTTACAGGGGGGGAAACCACCTCTAAAATAATATATATGGGATAGATTTATCAAATATATTTAGAACTTCATTTAATGATATGTATTTTGAAGATTTTATAGTAGCAACAATATTAAGCAATAATAATGGATAGGTTAGCTACATATATTAGATGCATTGTATTCAACATAAATGTTGTTTTAGGTTGGTGTTAATAATTTCACTTAATAATAGAAATGTGTTTAATCGAGGGTTCGTATGATCTCAAGTGGGTACACAAACCTCCAAATATATATTACATTATATTTTTGAACATATGGCTAGGTAAATTTAAAATCCTTATCCTCCACTATTTTGTCTTATATCTCATGTAATCCATGTTATATATAATCTAATAGTTTCCAATTCTATTTCATGGAAAGTTTTCCTACATAATTATAATTGTGAGTGGACCATTACTACTTGATCAAATGATCATTTTTATTAAATAATTATTCATTTTTTATAAAGGAAACACTAGACCAAATTTTAATGAAGTTCTCAATGTACGCTAATAGTTACCTTTGTTCTATTAGTGTTGAGATGCCTAGCAATATTACCATGTTTTATTTCATTATACCTTGTTATTGGACTTGATCAACCCAATAACCTTGTACATGTGCTTTATTTTATAGTAAAAGAGGATGCTCATGTAGTCCGGAATGCATGAATATCATCTTGGCATGTGTGTTGAATATAAAGATTACACTTCTATAAATTATGAGTGGCCATATGTAGGACATCCATGATGAGTGTTGTGTGACCACGTGATAATAAGTTTATAAAAAGAAGAGGAGTTGAATAAATGAGTAAAGTGGTAAAGTTAAAAATATAGGAGATGAAAATGTATAAATTATGATTGACTCTTCAACAAAAACAAAAAAAAACTCATGATATGTTTCATAAGACATGTATGAAAATTTGTCATAATTATAATTAGAAATATGATTATTGAACTTCTAAATTTCATTGAATCAAAAGATATAGATGGAGTAAAATAGAACATGTAATTATAATGGAGTATACAAATATTCAATATTAGTAATTTTATTTATTAATCACGCTTTATTTTGAGTTGTGATGCAGATGCATCTACTACTATTGAGGACAATGGCTAAATTGTAGGGGGAGAAATGTTATAGGACTTTTTCCCGTGAAAGAATTTTTAATAAAAGAATATATAAATCAAAGAAATTAAAAAATATTATTATAATGAAAGGGTGTGATTTTTGGTAAACACCCTTGTGAAATTATATAAACCTGTGAATTAATAGAGAAGGTGGATATGGGGAGAAGAAGAGAAGAGAAGGATAAATTAAAGGAAGCATAAGAGAGGGGATAGTTAAGGTCTGGTGGGTGGACAGTGGGCATTAGAGAAGGGGCATCTAGTGTGTGTCCAACTCGGAGTACAGCGTATATCCGGGAGTGTCTTGGTCGGGGCTGTGTTTATTTCATGTCGTGAAGGCATGTGGGGTTCTGTGTAAGAACCGTGTCCTCCTGGAGTGCTCCCTTGCCTGGAAACCCTATACCTATAAATAATCCTCTACGTGCAGGAAAGCAACCTCTTTGTGATTTATAGATATGTATTAATCAATCCCATATAGTCATCGCCCTAATATTTCATTGCTGGAAATTATTATCTCAATGTTTTATTATTGATTATTGATGTACATACCTTTCTTTTAAATTATTTACCTTAAGTAAAAGGTTAATTACATTAGGTTTAACTTAATATTTGATTTATTTAATCCACTGCAAATACTTAATTAATCATAGGGGAAAAGTACCATTACACATTTCCAAACAACAAATAAGGCAACATTAACCCTTCTGATGTGACTTCTATGATTATTAATTGTAAGATGATAATAGTAATCCCATACTAGCACCAGTCTTCTATCAACCTTGGTAGACAAACCTGGATATTGCCTCATGGAGGCAACTGCATACACAAGATATGAGGTCATATAGAATTTCAGTGTTTTTTTTTACCTCCTTTAGCTATGCACATAATGCATCACTAATTTTCTCTCCCTACTCAATTTTGGTAGTCCCTTTTCTGATTATGCTCATATAATAATAGATCCAATTTTGTAAATAATGAGAATTTCTTAGACCTTTTACTCAGGAAAGCATAGTAACCATATCATTGTATTCTTCATTAAAATCACTTATGTGAAAGTATTTTGTCCATCTTGAAGTAGTGGAAATCCTGGCTGAAGATAAGAAAACTGTATTAATCTCTTCTTACATTTTTCCTCATTCTTCTCATAATACTCTTGAGCACTATCCTAGGTTACATCTACTACCTCTTCTACTGGAGAACCCTTGAACACACTGTTAAAGAAAACATTGTCTAATGTCATAACAACATTGTTATTTGTATCCTTTATTTGTCTTGTATTAGGATCAAAATGATCTACCACTGTGAGTACAAAGTTAAGATCATGAGTTGCTATCGGGAAGGAAGCATACTTATGCAACTCCGAATTGATCAAGTGCATCATATGAGATGGATCCTTTTTAACTTGATCAAGAAATTATTGCATTTCGACATGGCCAATCTTAGTGTCTCTGATTTCCTTCACATTTGATTCAACTAAGCTTTCTGAAAAAATATTCAAGTATTTATCATACTTGTACTTCATTTTCTTCACAAGAGGCTTTCTTGGTGAAGAATTTGACTTTCCTTGAGCAGGCTTATACATTTCCAAAGTACGGCATTCAATACTAATCATTAGTATTTTGAAGTATGATCAGCATCAAAAGGGCAAATTTCACCAATTGGAATGAGAATCCAAAGTCAAAAAGGACTTGGAAAAAAATTGGAAAAAAACTTGCAGGTCGTACTTTAAAGTCTAATCTGCAAGTTAAAAGACTAATACTTGCACATCGGACTTTAAAATCCAATATACAAGAGAAAAGAGTCACAAGTTGCATATAAAACTTTAAAGTCCGATTAGAAAATGGGAAAAATAATTTTGCAGGTCCAACTTTAAAGTCCGATCTACAAGGTAAAAATATCAGCAAAGCAGTTGCATGTTGGACTTTAAAGTTCGATGTGCAGCTAGGGAAGAACTTGAATCTACACGTCATGTGACTTGCACATCAGACTTTAAAGTCTGATGTGCAATTAAGGGAAGAGAGATCTGATTGACATGTCATACTTTAAAGTCTGACCTGTCAGTCGAGGAAAAAAAATAGGATTGACAAGTTGGACTTTAAAGTCCAACATGTCGATCAAGGGAAAAGCTCAACTTCTTCACATCGGACTTTAAAGTCCGATGTGAAGCCATAGGTAGAACATCTCTCGCATGTCGGATTTTAAAATCCGACATGTGGGAGGATATCAATTGGGGAAAAAAACTTCTAGGGTATTTGGACTTTAAAATCTAACATACCCAAGAACAAAACTAAACAATCAAGAAAAATGAAAAAACCCTACATAAGAAATAAAACACAAACCCTAGAAAAACACAAAAAGAATCAAGATATGCCTCAAAATAGTGACCAGATGGAGAAAATTGGTTTAGAATCACCTTAAGCATGCTTACATGGGAGAAAAATCCACAAAACAATGAGCTTGGAGGGATAGTAGAGCGAAAGCCAACTTGAAACAAATAAAATGACTGAAAAACCTAATTAATAACCTTAACAAAAGGTTATTAATGATGGTAATAAATACAGAGCGTGTCATGTAGGTCATACTTTAAATTTCAATCTGCACATTAGAAACCCCTACAGGTCGGACTTTTAAACTTCACCCAATTAACATGTCGGACTTTAAAGTCCGACCTGCAGTTAAAGAAAAAGGCTAACTCCCCTGCAGGTTGGACTTTAAAGTCCAACTTGCTGATTTTTTAAAAACTACAAATCATGCACATTGAACTTTAAAGTCCGTTGTGCAGCTGACTAAAAATAAAAACCCTATAGGTCGGACTTTAAGATAAAACTTCAAAAAACAACTAACTTAAAAATGAGGAAAAAAAATGCCAAAAGGAAAATTTTGACTAACCAACGGAGTCAATTAGCCTTTCTCGAAGGACGTGAGGTACGAAATGGACTAGTTTCGTAGGGCTGCCTCACAATTTTGACCATGGTGAAATCAATGACAACAAACTCTAATCCTAACTCTAACTATAATTAAACCCTTACCATAATCAAATCTTGATCGTAATTGAACCCTAACTCTAATTAACTATAACCTTAACCCTTAACCCTAATCCCTCTAATTGAATGCCGACTAACTCTATCCATAGAAATATGTTCTACCTACAACTTGAACCTTAATCTAACCCTAACCCTAATATGAACCTTAACTATAATGTAATTGAATCATAACTCTAATTGAACTCTAATACTAATTTTAACTATAATTAAAACCTTACTATAATCAAATTCATAACCTTGACAATATCCCTAATCTATATCTAATCAAATCCTAACCCTAATTGAAACTTTATGATAACATAATCGTAACCCTAATTAAACCTTATCCATAGCCTAAAATTCAATCTTTATTATATAATTCTAACCCTCCCACCATGCTTTATCCTTAAACACTATGAAAAAGAAAGTCATTGAAGTTCCCTAAGACATTCTAGATCTAATGAATGCTACCAAGAAGATGCATTAGCTGGATGTTGATATTACTAAGAATTTAAAGAATCTAGGTTGATTTTCTATTTCTTTTATTATGTATGTGTTGGTTGTTTGCTATCTTTTTGTTGTCTAGGTGGGTTGGGTGGTCTTTTATGTTTTTATTTGTTGTCTCTTAGTCCTGTGGGGTTTTATCTGTTGGATCTATTTGTTATGGGCGTTAATTGATATATCTTTTGTAATTTTGATGTAAAGGGTTTCGGGTCCCTTCAAAACCCATTTTTCTGTAATCAAAAACACTAAATATAACTATAAGTAAACCCTGAATTTATTGTAATATTAACTATGTTCTTGATTGAATTATATCCCTAACCCTAACACCAATTCCAATTGAACCCCAACCCTTACCCCAAGCATTATCTTGCAATAGTAAGCCTAATTGTAGTGTGTAACCTTAAACCTAAACATAATCTTACCATAATTGAAACCTAGCTATAACCTAACCCTAAACTTAACTCTAACCCTATAATTAAACCCTAACTACAACTTGAACCCTAATTTAACCATAATTAAACCATATCCCTAAACTTAACCCTACCCTTAATTGATTTCTACTCCTAATTGAACCCTAGCCCTAAACTTAAGTATAAGCCTAATTGAACTCTAATCCTAACCCTAATCTAGTATAAACCCTAATCCTAATTGAATTCTAATACTAATTTAACCCAAACCTTAATGTAATTGAATCATAACCCTAATTGAACTCTAGCCCTAACTATACTTGAACCCTTATGATAACCTAACCCTAAAATTAATTCTAACCATAATTAAGCATTATCTTGAACATTGACCCTAACCCTATAGCAACCTTAGCCCTAAACCCAACCTAACCTTGACACTATCCCTAGTCTAAACCTAATTGAACCCAAACTGCAATTAAATATTTATGCTAACATAACCGATAACCCTAATTAAACCTTAACTCTAACCTTAAAACCAAGTTTTTTATATAACCCTGACATTAACACCATTCTTTATCCTTAAACCCTAACACTTTTTGAGTCTAACACTAACTCTAACCATAATTAAACTCTAATTTAATTTTTACATTAAACCTAAGATTAATTGAACCCTATCCCTAATCCTAACACTAATTTTGTTATAACCTCAACCCTTACCCTAAGAATTATCCTAGAGTAATAATCCTAATTGCAGCCTAACCTTAATCCTGAACCTAATCTTTTTATAATTAAAACCAAACCATAATATAGCCCTAAACTTAACCCTAACCCTATAATTAAACCCTGCCTCCAAATTGAACCCCAAAGAAGCCATACTTAAATCCTAACCATAGTCAGACCCTGATTGTACCTAACCCTAACCATAATCAAAGCCTTACCCTAACCCTAACTATAATCAAACCCTAATGCTAACCATAATCAAAACCTAGAATTAAACCCTGCCTCCATCTTGAACCCTAATCTAACCATTTTAATCAAACCCTAACCATAATTGAACCCTATTTGAATCCCAAACCTAACCCTATGTTAACCCTAACCCTAATTGTGCTTGAACCATAACACCCCTAACTATAATTTATCCCTATCCATTAATTAGACAATTATGGTTGACATAGAGTTACGATTTAATTATATTATTATTATTATTTGAATGGTGAAAAGAGGACAGTGGCATGGACACTGCAACACTACAACTCTTCAAAATCCACAACAATAGCCCAACATGATGAACCCCGGTTATAATACTATACTATTCTTTAATATAAAATAATATTGTTATCTTAATCTAACATAGTTAATACAATCGTAATATTCTTAAATAAGTCTTCAAACATGTAGTGTCACAGTTAAAACATTTTGTCGGTAAGCCACCAAGGTTCAAACCCTTGCTAGGCCACTGTGCTCGCAGGCCTTGTGTCTTCATTGGGACGTTGTGCTCGCGTGTTTGTGGTCAAAAGTGTTCCACGTGGAACCGAAGGGCTTGTCAAAATAATATTACTTCTTTAATATCTTTGATGTTGTGTTACAGTTGTTACTGGCTTATATATTTTAAATTTTATAATATATAAATTACATCGAGATATATTATTCTCAAGATGCCTGTTTTTTAATATATTTTTATCCAAAATTCTAATATACACCTCAAAAAGAATATCCATGTATACAATTTATATATTAAATATATAATCTAGTGTACCCACATTAATCATCATGTTAAAAAGATAACGCAAGCTTATGACAACTAAAAGGGCTTGGATTGTGTGTTGTTTCCATGTCGACTTTTTGGGGCATTACAAAAGTGTTGAAGCTTTAATAATCATACCGTTGCCCATAATCACCGTGACCCTGTACCTTAAGCCTTGAAAGATTCCCTTTTATAAAAAAAAAAACACAGCAAACTATTGGACGTTTGCTGGTCTATTAATAAAACCGGGCATTACTGTCACTGTTGATGTGGTTCCATATCAAAGAATCTAGCTGTCAACATCAGGTGTCCATCTACAGTCTTCACCCCTAATAAATGCTCTGACTTTGCAAATTGAAGATTCAATCTTCCTCTATCCCATGTCGTGAGGCATGATGATGACATGCAACGTGGGACGCATAGTTTAGTATGCGTAATTGAAGTTTGTAATACTTCAAATTTAAGGGACGGGATTTACCCCTGCAAGAGTGACCCTGAATTTCTCTCTATTTCCAAGAATTCCAGCACAATACCAGAAAAGTAAATCATTATTCAAAGCTAATATACACTTTTCTCTTTCACCTGTCTCGGGAAGACGCGAAACTCCCATGTCATGTTTCTCAATAAACTCATATATTATATTTCACGTTCCATGTGCAGCTTAAAATACTCAAGACGAAGAAAATATAAAAGAGAAGCGTGATGAATCTCCACCGGCTAAAGGGAAGCCGTAGCAATAGGAGGAGGAAGAGGAGATGAAAGCAAGCAAGCGTATACATGTTTTAAAAAGCCCAAGCCCATAGTCCAATGTTCAATGTAACGGACTTACAATTATTTCTTACTTTGATCTTTTCTGGGAAGATTCATGGAGGACATCAGAAAACCCTACCCATGGTTATTTCTCACCTCAATATCTAGAACGAGGCTCTTATTTCTATTCATAGTCCTTGTTTTCTTAATGGCCTTAATCTATGTATCAGAAGTCAGACAAATAGTTAAAAATCCATCTGGTTTTAACAGCATATTGCAGTATAATTCTAATGGAAATAGTCTCAATTCATCCTCTCGGCCATTTCTTCTAAGAACAGATGATAATACTTATGTGGGTTCTCAAGGCAGCCAGATCTTCATCAACTGTAACTGCACACGTCAAATTAGGAACTGCACAAAGGATTTTAAGGAGAATGCAACTGCAGCCATTGGAATAGATAAGAGAAATGACTCAAAGCTTGACTATGAGTTCAGTATTTTGTTTGGAATCCTAACAAGGGCAGATCTATATGAGAGAAGACATTTTCTTCGTATGGTTTATGGAATCCAATCCACAGCCCATGCAAAAGTGGACGTGAGATTTGTGTTCTGCAATCTGACCAAGGATGATCAGAGAATCCTTGTGTCTCTGGAGATCATGACCTACAATGATATCATTATATTGAACTGTGAAGAAAACATGGACGAAGGTAAGACGTATACTTATTTCTCTAGTCTTGCAAATATGGGATTGCGTTATGATTATGTTATGAAGGTAGATGATGATGTTTATTTTAGGATTGATCAGTTGGGTGAATCATTAAAACCTTTGCCAAGGAATGACACTTACTATGGCTTTGTTGTAACTTGCTACGAAAATGATCCTTTTGGAAAGCATATGTCTGGTATGGGATATGCCCTTTCATGGGATCTGGTGAAGTGGATTGAGGGGTCTCCTGTGGCTAAGAATAATACAGTGGGGCCAGAGGATATGATGGTGGGACGTTGGTTGAATGAAGGGAAGAAGGCTAAGAATAGGTTTAGCAACAAGCCTGCCATGTATGACTTTCCTCTCACTAATGGCGGGTGTTCTCATGAATTGATTCCTGATACCGTTGCTGTACACAGGCTCAAGAACAGGGAGACGTGGTTTACTGTTCTCAACTACTTCAATGTTACATCTGCCCTCAAGAAATCCAAGTTATATCATCTATAATAGGTTGAGAAGGATCTCTATTTGGGGCTCAAATCTTTCATTTATCCAAATTTTACTTTGAGTCAATGGTCGCTTTGTTCATTTGGAGAGATTATACAGTTCGAATCTAATTGCTATTATTATTGTTTTGAGATGATGTATTGGGATATCAGTCTATGATTCAACATCAAAGTAGTGAGAAGGCCATGCCACTTGACATGGTGCCAGAAATAACTTAAAAACTAACATTTAATTTTTCTATAATCTTGTTTTCCAATATCTTGTTGTTAAAGAAGAGGATGCTTGGAATGGGGGAATATTAAGTTGGGAGAATCTTGGGTGGGAGCTTTTAATTTTAGAAAATTGATTTATTTCTATAGTTCGTATAGAAACCAAAAAAAATTGTGTTTAGTATTTAATTTTTATTTATTTTAATATTTTAATTTGGAATGGGGGAATATTAAGTTGGAAGAATATTGGGTGGGAGCTTTTAATTTTAGAAAATCGATTTATTTGTATAGTTCATATAGAAACCAAAAAAAAATGTGTTTAGTATTTTATTTTTATTTATTTTAATATTTTAATTAAGAAGAGGTGATTTTGATCATTTTAATTATTTGGAGATTTTGTTATTCTTAAATTTATATTTTTGTATTTTTATATCAGAACAACACCACTTTTTCACTTAGACATCTTTTTTTTTCACTCTTGATCTATTTTATTATCCTAGATGCTATAGGAACATTGTATTTATGTTCTTTCATATGGTCATGCATATTTATATCATTACATTCAAAATAAATTTTCTAATCTAAAATCCTACTCTTTTCTATCAGAAAAACTTGATTCCCCTTGTGTAATGAAGTCATTTGTACAAGAAAAGGATATAATAGGAAATAAATGCAATAACTTGCTAATAACAAACAACTTTAAATGACAATTTCCAAAGTAAGCCACTTCAAGGGGTAACCTTTAAAAGTCTTCAATGGGAATACAAATCACAATATAATGATAATAAATTAATCATAACCTCTTAATTTTTCTTAGCTATGACAAGAGATCTCTCAAATAGACCTAACTACCTATATTAAATTATATAAATGATCATATAACTTAATTAAAGGTTGTGCTAGTCACAAGTCAACTACACATATCTCCATGGACACTACAAATAAAGGGAAAAGCATAAACCTTGCCCTAAAACTAACATTGTTAGTTAATTTTAAAAATTATTGGATGCTTTTGTAGGATTTTTTTATCTTCCCATATCACATCCTCATTAGGTGAATCCTTCCATTTGATTAATTATTGTTAAGTCATCTTGATTTGCAACTTCTTACACTTTAGTATGTGTCTAAAGGATGGCTTGAAGTTCCAAATTCATTCCACTCTCCTTGTCAATCACTAATAATTCTATCTAGGATGAAACTACATGATCATTATTTTGAAAGAAATGTTATCTAAAACTTCACAATGCATGTCTAGAGTATGGATTTAGATTCCAAAATATTTTGTCCTTCCATATCAATCACTAACATTTTTTAATAGAATAAAATTCCACAATCAATTTTTTTTTTAGGGGGAGATCCCTTTGGCATAACCATAAACTACTAAAGACACATCTAAAATTGCCTCCTCCTCCTCCTCTTCCTCCTCAAACAAATTAGCTTGTCATGCCATGTGGTGAGAATTTTTTTTATAGATTCCACACAAAACACGAGAGAAGTTATTTATTTGAGTGTTTTATTGATATCTTCTACATTAGCAGCTATTAATTTAAGCTTCCTTCTTAACCTTGGTGGTTGTATTTTTAGAAGATTCAAAATCCCTATGATCTGTATCTTATCATATTAGGCCATCTTTATCAAGAGACTTTCTTAGACTAGTTATATTTCTTCCCATGATTGTTAATGAAGTCCCCACCATGATGTCACTAAAATAACATATTCAAAATAAATTAGACCCAAATGATATGAATGTCAAAAAAGTGTAACAAATCGAATCTTAAAAATTGTATGAAAAGAAATTATATTGAAGATCAAGGTCATCCTTACCATCGCAACCTCAAGGTCATGACTACAATTGTAATATTAACCTACCAAGAAGACAACTAAGAAACTATCATCCTTACCATATTAACCTCAAGGTTATGATGTTGCTCTCTTGTCTTGCTCTCTTCTTCCTAATGATAGATCATGTAGCTTGATTTGAAATGTCAAGAAAAAAAACTCACGCAACTATTAGCAAAAGCTATGCACATCAATTAAGAAACTACTTTAATACACAATCTACAACTTGAAAAGGACAAACTAAAACTAATATGGATACCACTAAAACTAAATCAAACATTGAAGCATTATACTTGAGAAAATGCACAAAATGAATCGAAAACAATTAAAGGAATTGGCAGGAATGAACGTATCCCTATAAGTATGTGAAAGGTTCAGGCCTATCCCACTTTAATCAAACAAAACATTTCCCTAGGTTTTGTGAGAACCTCTCTCACCTTTTATATCACATGAACCAAAATTAAGCTTCAAACTTGATATTAGAGTTTGATAAGACCGACATAAAATCTACAACATGAAAAGGACAAGCTCACGCAACTATTACCAGAAGCTATGCACATCAATTAAGAAACAAGTTTAATATACAATCTACAAATTTGAAAAGGGCAAAAACAAGCTAATATGCATACCACTAAAACTAAATCAAACATTGGGACATTATACCTGAAAAAATACACAAAATGAATCGAAAACAATAAAAAAAATGATAGAAATGAACATTTCCCTATAAGATATATGTAAAAGGTTCAGGGTTATCCCACTTTAATCAAACAGAACATTTCCCTAAATTTCATCAGAACCTTTCTTATTTTTTGTATCACATTAACCAAAATTAAATTTCAAACTTGATATTAGAGTTTGATAAGTCTGACCTAAAATGAGAACGGCTCAATCACAAATGAAGCTTAAAAATAAAAAGAGATTAACAAGACCCATGTAATATCAAGTCGTCTATAGGTCGTTTTATAAATAAGCACATATAAAAACAAACACCCACTGGCTAGAAAATCACAAATAAGTTCTTTCATTTTTCAAAACAAGCTGCTCCACACTACATCATCTCAGAGCGTGACCATTATCTTCTGGGGTTCTCACATCTGAACTGAACTTGAAAGATGGAAATCGAGCAGGAATACAAGCGAAAGGATAGTGAGGAAGATGAACTGATGTCATGGGAATTAATACCACAGCACGTATTTGTGAAGTGTATTCGGCCTCTTTTTCCAATTCACTCTCTCATCCGTTTTGGTAGAGTTTGCAGAGAATGGAATGAACTACTACACAGTTGGAAAGACATCAGACCATTTCTTCTTCAAGAAAGGAGTGAAGAACTCTTGAAGTTTTGCTTGTTGAAAAGATTTGTGCCATTGCCAGAAGGAGTGGAAACTCTGGAGAAAGAAGATGGGTCTATACTGCATACTGTTTCTGCACAGAAGTGGCCATTTCTGCTGGCAGTAGCAGTGCCTGTACAAGTAATGGAGAAATCATCTCATTGGAAGATTCGCATATGCGAGTTGGTGATGAATGATACTTCTGCACGTTGGAAAAAGGTGAGAAAGGACACACGACGCCATGTTTCATGGTGCATAGTGGTGGGGGATGAATTCTTCTTCTACCACTCAGATTTTGACCCCCTTCTTCCTAAAGTCACTTCATTTCGGATTGATTCTTACCGCCACATTTGGTATCGTTCTAAAAGACCACCATTTTGAAGATATAATCATACCAGTGATCATTTTCTTTGAGGCCATTTCTTCTTCAGTGAGCTTGAAATTCAAATTTCCTACAAAACCAAGAGCCAACTTGGAAAGATGAAAAAAACATGTTTGCAATAATTTCTACATGTTTTATGATAGATGTTGTTAGCTAATCTATTGAATTTAAAATTGTCTTAGAAGTGGTAAGTGTTTCATGATGTTAATTAATTTAATGATTTTTTATAAATTTAAAATTAATCTTTTTATTCATAGACATATCTTATTTGTGGAAATAATGTTAGAATTTGGTGTCAAGAATCTATTCATCTTGATGTCTAGAAATTAAAAAGTGTTGTAGTGAAGATGCAACAAGAACAAGAGTTGTAGTACTCCAAATCTACTTTCTAAAATACTATTTTTTTGAAATGGCGGAGATTAAGGGTTTAAAAAGGGGGGCCACACAAAGTGGTCCTATTTTTATCAGAAAAATATAACATAGCATTGTAGTTTATGCCTGATTTTTTGGCTAATTTTTTAATCAATATATGAATTTTTACTAATTTTTTAGGTGGACACATCATGAAAAATAGAAATTTGAATGTGCTCGTCCCTAAAAAAATTTTAAACTAATTAAAAATATAATATTTCTTATACTATAGAATGAAGAGTTTCTAAAAATATAAATTGTTTCAAATTTTGATGAATGAGTAAAAAATTATACCCAAAATACCACATGTTGGCTTTCGAAAAAAAAATGCACTAACAAAATAAATTGAAGATGAGAATATTAACATAATTAAAATGTGAAAATAATTATATGGTTAGATAGCTAAGAGAGAGATTAATGTCATCGTGGTATTTTTTAGAATCTACATTGAAACACATGCAAACCTAATGGAGAGCATGGGGTGGTTGCAAGAAGTTGAGTCCCACTTTTGGGCAAAAAGTGGAAGTGCTTTCTCTGTTTTTCAAATTTTATGTCGATTGATGTCTGCACTTAGAGATTGAATCTCAAAAAACTTCAGTAATAGAAAATGTAGTGCTCAGAATCTACTTTTCAAATATGTAATTTATTTTAATACCCACATGGTAGAAATCCCTTTTTAGTAGGCATGTTTAAAAACCATTTTTTCAAAATGCCTATTTCAGGACCATACCACGCATGTGTATGACCACCCTTTTTTGATGCAAATAAATGAATTTTTGCAAATCCTTCTAGGAAATGATACCTAAGACACCAAATATTGATAAGAATATTTTTGCTTATTTTTTTATTGAATATATTTTTTTTAATTAATTTTTAACTGACAATAAAGTATATTTTCAAAACATCGGGTGTACGACCACCATAATTTGATGAAAATTTTATATTTTTCCATTTTTTTTTTTAATATTCAAAAGAATTGTATGTAGATTGATGCCATATAATTTATTTTTCTAAAATCCTAAAAACCAAAAACTTATTAAAGTTTTAGTGAACCTTGGTATTTTAGGTTTAGGTTCCACTTTTGATTAATAAATAATACAAAAAGAGTAAAAGTAATCTTATCACTATAAAATTTACATTTCTGAATTCAAGATGCTAAAAACTCTAATGGGTTTTTGTTTCGTCAAAAAATTCAATAAAAAAGGCCCTCAAAAAATTAGGCCAAGGTAGAAATCTGATGTTGATTTACCTTAGTCATTTTTTTGGAGGTCCAAACATAGGCTTGGTGAGACCAAGCCTATCCCAAAGCAAAAAACAAATCTAAGGAATGTTTCCCACCCCTAATTTTAAAAACAAGCGCCCATTTTTTAAATTCAAAAAATGAGTGTCTGTTTCACTCTGTACCGTTGAAAGTGAAATGGGCTCTCGTTTTCAAAAATGGACACCCATTTCTAAAAAGATCCGTTGGGCCAGAATCTGGCCCACAAGCACAAATCCCAATGATTGAATGATTTTTCAATCATTGGCTGACAGGTACGATCTGCAAAGAGAATGTTTTGATTAATCATTCTCTTTGTTTGTCTTATTGTCAATTTGGTAAGGAGATTGATTCGAATTCAAATTTTGGTGTAGCCATGGGATCAAATCAACGCAGGAAGAGGCAAAGGAAGGTTCTGACAATTGAGGAGATTGCAACAAATAGGGAGAAGGAGGCAATGCGTCAACGAGAGAGAAGATCAAGAATGAGACAAGGAGCTTCAAGTTCCACAATCATTTTAGAAGAGGAGAACATCAATGAGACCATAAATGCTGATGAAGGAAACACAATAGAACCATTTAATTCAGGTGCATCTTCTAATCCATTATTGGATACAGGTATGTCTCCACAGCCCTATGTTTTTTCCCATGAAGAAATTGGTGATTTAGTAGAAGCAAGTTACTTATTAAATGAAATTCTAATTGAAAATCAAACCCCAAATGAAATTAGAAGTCAAGTTGAAAGTGAAATTGAAATCCAAATTGAAACCCCAACTGAAACTAGATCTCAACTTGAAACTGAAATTGAAACCAAATTTTAAACTCCAAATGAAATTGAAAATCCACTTGCAACTAAAACCAATAATGTGTATGTAGACATGGAAACACCAATTGAAAATGAAGCATGTTTGAATGATAATCAAATGAATGAAAATTTTGAAATTAAAAGTGATGTACTAGACAACCTTCCTGGCTTGGTTTCATGGAGACAAATTAGGACACATGCAAATAGCTTGTTTAGACATTCACTTCCAACACACACTCTACTATTTTCATGTGCATTTTGCAAACCAACCAACACTTTACTAATATTGCTAGAATAAGATTGCAATACCTCAAACTATTGATGTACACCTTCTATTTATACTTTCTTGCTTTGCATTTGAGGCAAGTAGGTCACTAAGTCCAATCCTTTCGAGAAATCAACAAACATTTCTTAGACAACCCTACCTTGATTATCCCTTAACAATTTTCATGTCCATAATTAAAAGGAGTCTTAAGATCCATTTTCATAAGCCTACATTAATAATGAACATAATTAGGTTGAAAAAAAACCCCTCTTAGATAAAAAAAAATTTGTGATGTTACCTACCTCCGTACTTGTCTCAAGTATCATAGGTAGTTGGGAGCTTATTCATAGTTCTTAGTAACATGTGATGCATTATAAACATGATACTTTGCAATTGATAATAATTCTATTTCATCTAAAATAATTACATATTCCCACCATTGTGCAAACTATGCACTAAAGAATTACAAGGTGATTATTGCCTAGTGATAGATATTGGTATAACAAATTACATTTTATTACAAATTGGTATAAGATAAACCAAATAATTATAACATACACTTTCGTGGCCTACCCTTATATTGACATGTATGAAAACATAATGATGTAGTGATTGTATTAGTTGATATCCACTTGTAGCCTAGACAATTCCTACACTATCTACAATGACCCATTTCTAATCATAGCCAATCCTCGTGATCATGCAAAAAAATTGGCCACCATGCCCTATACATGAGGTCTTAATTATTAGTTGTTATCATTAAGACCAACACTAACACTACCCTTAACGGTCTTCCACCATACTTGTATAGGCCTTAGTTCAATACTCTAACCAATATATTTTTGACACATTATGACATAATGATGGTGCATAATCTTGAGAGGTCACCTAAACACAATGACATGGATAAAATTTAGGGGCTCCTCAACATTTCCCTCACTATATTCTATGCCCCTCTAATGCCAATCCCTTTTACTCATTTGCAGTCTTCATTCTTGATGTGGATTTGGCCATGTGCATATGATTGTGCCATTTACATTTTGAATGTTAAATCTTTTAGTTTTACTTTGATCTTATTCTAGATGCTTCATTTGTTGCATTGTATGCCCCTAAGTGTTTATTGTTTGCTTAGTTTGATATATGTTTTGTGATTGCTTTGGACCCATGATGTGTCGGATCGCCTTATGGTGATTTGTAATTTTGTAGTTACATTGAGATGAATGATGATCTATTATACCTTTGCTGATTATGATAGACTGAAAAACCAAAAAAAACTAAATTTAACTCTAAAAGCTCCAATCAAAAACTAAATATATGTTCCATTTGATACAACACTGCTAGGAAAAACACTGATCACTAAGCACCATTTAATTTAGGGTTTAGGGTTAATTTAGGGTTTAGGGTTAATCAACCAAGATAGTCAAATTTAGGGTTAATCAACCAAGATAGTCAAATTTCTCCTGGGACTTGTTCGTTTTTTTCTATTTAGGGTTTAGTGTTCATTTTTCTATTCAAGGTTTATTGTCTTCTTTTTGCGTCTAATGTTTATTGTTTGTTTTTCTGTTCAGGGTTTATTGTCTTTTTTTTTCATCTCATGTTTATTCATTTTTCTGTTCAGGGTTTATTGTCTATTTTTTGCATCTAATGTTTACTATTCGTTTACGTTTTTGTTTTTTGTTTTTTATTTTTTTCCTACGGTTTAAATACTATTCATGTTTTTTGTTTTTTTCCTACGATTTTTACTATTCATGTTTTTTGCAATATTTGAAAACTAAAAACTATTTTAAACATGAAATAAAAGACGATTTTCAAACTTTAAAACATAAAAATTAAAAAATAACAATACATTAACATTTTTTTATGAAAAACAATAAAAATAAATAAAATAGAATATAAAAAATAAAGCTAAATACCTAGAAGGAGGTAAAAATGGTCTAGGGGGTCAGCTGAGGTGAAAAAAATGGGTACCCGTGCTCCTCAGAAACGCCTGCCCGTTTTCCAAACAGTAAAAATGATGGGAAAATGGTTTAAAAAAATAAATAAATACATTTAGAAAATGGACACCCATTTTTTTCAAATCGGGTGCCCGATTTGAAATAAACGAGCATCCGTTTAGCTTCGGGCACCCATTGCTAAACGGATGCCCATTTTTTGTTTGCTCAGGCACCCGAAGCTAAACAGGTGCCCGATTTGTAAAAATCGGGCACCCATTTCTAGCGGGCTCATTTCCCAACCCGCGGACTTCCGTGGGATTGGGACCCAACTCTATACGTTTACCCCATGACCAAAAATGTTTGAAATTTATTTACCTTTCCAAAAAATTGTGAATTTGGCATATTATGGTCATTCAACCCTTTAGGTTGGAGGCCCAAAGAAAATCAAACCTAAAGGTTTAGAATTTTTCAATTCAAACTTCTCTCCCTTTACACACCTCCCCCTCACTCCCTCCCTAACTCTGTTTCGCTAGGTTTCTCCCACCTTCTATCCCTATCTACCTTGCCCCCCATCTCCTCCTCTAACTCTCTCTCTCTATCTATTGGAATAATAGGATCACTGAGAGGGGGAGAGGTGAATCATTGATCTATATAAACAAAAAGACTCTTAATCAATAAAAACTTTAACAAAATGATATTAACATTTGTAGTAGATCATAGAGTAATATCAACAATATTGGATAAATCAATCAAGATATTCAAGATGCAAATTAATATCAGGACACCAATATTTAAGTGAAAAATCACTAAAACAAGTTTTATATTAGGTCTCACTACAAAAATTCACCGGTTACAAATTAGGAGCACCAACTCCAAAGTGAAGAAGCACCCAGTCCTTTCACAATTATAAAATGCACATGTTAGAGGATTACTATGTTTCCATACAAAATATCTGGTATAATGCAACTCTTCAAATCATTCAAATTCAAATTGTCTCAAAAATCTAACCTTTGTTCAATGCAGTTTTCAGAATGACAAACTGCTCTTCAAGAATTCTTTACAATCATTGTTTTAACACAAAGTATTAATCTTCAGTACTATATCTACAACCAATCAAAAAATGTCAACATATACAATGCTTAACTACAACAAAACCCTTGCAATACTGCCCCTATGGAGCAGTGTGGTCGATATTTTGCGGGTAGGGTTTCAGGTGAAAGTGGTGACGAAGATGGAGCTAAAGACCTGGATGGTGGGGGTTTCTCTAGCGGAATACTTTTGCATGGATTGTTCTTCTTCCCCGTTGGCTTTGTTGGGAGGCATTTCCACTAGTGTGTTCCCTTTCTTTGGTGGTATGTGTGGTCTCTCCCTCTGTTGACACCTGTTTGTTGCGGCTTTGATTGTTTTGTTGGTTTCCTCTTTTGCATTAGGGGTTGGGTTCTCTTCTCATTTGTTTATGCGGGGGTGTTGGTTACAGCGGTTGGGTTTGGGACCTTTTTTATGGGTCATCTTAGCGGATGGCTTCCAGGGTTTGTTTCCCATCTTTGTGTTGATGGATGTTTGGCTTTTCCCTTTGCTCGTTGTAAGGGACTCATCTGGGATCTAGGAGGTTTTTTTGGAGTGAGATCTATGGTTTTTTGGGGGTTTGTCATTTCTCCTTTTCTCCCCTTTCATTGTCTTTCTCATGGATCTTTTGTTAAGGTATTTATTGAGATGATACCAACTCCTATAGAGGTGGAGTTGTGCCTTGATTTTTTTTCCTGTGAGTAGATACAGAGGGTTGATATGGTGGCTTGTTTCCTTCAAAAATCTTTGTGGTCTTTCTCTATTCTGGTTTTCGGATCCATGTTAAAACCCAAAGATGTGGGTTTGGGGAGCCTATTAAAACCTCGTGGGGTGGATCGTTGTGGTTTCGAATGTTCTTGTTAGCCCCTATTTTTTGTGCCTTCTGAAGGTTAAGGTGCCCTCTTAAAAACCTTTTTTTACAGGATTTTGGGCCTTGATGGTGTGATCTTGATGAGATCCCTACTTGAGGAGGGTTGTTAAGTGCCTTTCTGTAGTGCTTCCATGGCATGGTTTATTATGTTTGAACAGATGCATCTTGGGGTCTTTCTAGCGTTTCCTTTTGAGGTGGTCCTATCTTGTATGGAGGTGGAGATGGATGCTGCTAGAGGATACCTATCTCCTATTGAGGTGGAGTTAGATGCTACTTGTGTTGCCTGGGAGCTTTCTGCTATTTTGGGTATTTATGCTGATGGCTATGGTGGCCTTGTGGGTGCCTTTTGAAACCCCCATGTGTGTTTTCAGGTTGTTGTTTTTTTCTAGGTGTGTCGGTTATGGGAGCCTTGTTATTCCCACAAGCAAGCTAGATGCTAGCAATTTTAAAGGGCCCAGTTTGGCCAATTTTGGTTTTTGGTTAAGGGTAAGTTTTGCTAATGGCAAGCTGAATACTATGTTATAGGTTAAGGGAGCCTAGGAAAACTCTTGTTTGCTAGTTTGGGGGCCAGTTCTAAACCCATTTTGAAGGTTAGGGGAGCCTTTCAAAACCCCATTAGTTTATATTGTGAGTAAATGTTTATCTATTGTAATTTGGGGTTGTTGAAGGTGATGGGGGTCTGGATACACCCATGGAAAAAGTTGTAGGTTAAGGGAGCCTTTGTAAAACCCTTTTTTACTGTTGGTTAAGGGGTCCTTGTAAAATCCTTGTTTGTGTTAGGGACGGTTTTATGTCCAATCTATAGTTTATTTGTTGGTTTGTTGATGTTCGATTCTTATAGCAGTGTTGTACTGTGGGTTCCAGATCCTGGTAAAATCTGAGGGTTTTGGGTCCCTTCAAAACCTGTGGGGTTTCGGGTCCCCTCAAAACCTGTTGTATGGGGTTTCTAGTCCCCTCAAAACCTGTTGTACGGGGTTTGTAGTCCCCTCAAAACCTGTTGTACGGGGTTTCTAGTCCCCTCAAAACCTATTTACCCTTAATCAAAAACTACAACAAAACCCTCACACACAATTCTTATCAAAAACCCTTACTCACTATCATAAAAAAACCCTCACTCACTGTTAATATTAAATCAGAAAACAACATTGATAATTATCAACATTGTTCTACATAATCAACTTCTACACCAGTTTAAAAATCATATTCAGTTTCATTAAAAACTGTTATATATTATTTTCTTCAGATCATGTCTTTTATCCTCACGTACTGTACTCACACTTTCAAAAACATTCTCTCTTTTTGTTCAACCTTCTCACACAAAAATATTCCCATGACATCAAGCTCACTATCGATTTGAGAAGGGAATAGTTATAGAATTGTTGACAAGTAAAATAATCGTTAAACAGTTTAAACTGTCTATTTTTTTTTAACCCAAGCCTTAACATTATCTAAGTGTCAACTTTAATAACATTCCTTAAGTGTCTCTTCATAATGAACGATTGGCACTTGTTAAGACATTAAACTTTGGTTATCATCATAACCAATCTATTGCATTTGTCTCTTTGTCACTAGTCTTTATTCCTCTAAAATATTTATCATGTCTACAAAAAAAATATTTGTTTAAAAAATATGATGTGCAAGATAACTATCCATTTACTATCCTTAACTCCCCAGTCTCTAACAAGATAAAAAATGATTGCAAATTCAAGTGTGTGTCATGATGAAAGTATAGCATAACATTATTAAATTATAAATTCTAAACAACCTTCACAAATTGATCTTCATGCTCATGTTCTTTTCAAATGATTGAGCATTGATATTGTCAGATTATGATAACCATAATACACTTTATTGTCTCAAACACAAACAAAAATTACACCATGAGACTTTTACTCAAGTTGTCATAGTTGATTGATGCAATCAGAATGAAGCAAAATGAAGTGATATCAACATGTATTCATGCCTTACCTTTGTCACCTTGCAATATCAATAACAAACTCATAATAAAGGCATATTTTTTTAATCTTACTTGTCACTTACATATATTTCTCTACAAGAACACTTATTGACATCAATGACAAACTCCCCCTTTGGAATTGATGTCAATATCTACAGTTAATGTGTCTCCCTGGAATTCCCCTATCTACAACCATCTTTCTTTAATCATTTGTCAAGGAACATCATATACACAATGATGTCAATACCAATACCAAGCAATAAAATTCTACAACCAAGCAACAAAGATCTACCACCGAATCATCAACAAAGATCTGCCACTAAATAACAACAACTCAATTGTTGTCCAAGCATTTTTCTGCCCTTATCTCCCCCTTTGACATTATTGAAAATAGGGAGCAACATGGGGTTTCAGGAAAGAAATAATGAAAAAATAAAAACTCCCCCTAAAACCAATCCACTTTTGAAGGAGCTAAGTAATAGAAGAGAGGGGTAAGGCCCCTAATTGTTGTTTTAAACTTTCAAACACATCGTTGGACAAAGGTTTTGTGGATATGTCTACTAACTAACTAGTAGTTTCAACACCGCCCAAAGAAACATCACCATTTAACACATGCTCTCTCAAAAAAAAAATGATATCTAATATATATATTCTTGGTTCATGAGTGCATGACTGGATTTTTGGAAATATTGGTTATACTGGTGTTGTCATAGAAAATAGAGACTAGTTTAGATACTTTCACCTTCATATCTGATAATGTTTGTATCACCCAAATCACTTGAGTGCAGCAAGAACAAGAAACAATATATTCTGCCTCTACAGTTGATAAGGATACAGATTCTTATTTTTTGCTTTGCCAACACACAAGTGTATTTCCCAAAAATAATATTGCACTTGAACTAATTTTCTTATCATCAAGACATCCTTCCCAATCAAAATCAGTATAAGCAGTAAGAGTGAAATCATTATGCCTAGGATACCATAAGTCATAGTCTAATGTCCCTTTGATCTACCTAAAGATTCTTTTAACTAGATTAACATGAGATTCTTTAGGAAAGGATTGATATCATGTAATAAACCAACAACTTGCATAATGTCAAGTCTAGATATTGTGAGTTAAAGTGGACTACCAATCATTGATCTATATGAACAGTTTGATCAACATTTGGTGATTCATCAAACTTACTTAACTTGCAACCTCTCACCATTGGTGTGCCAACTAGTACTCTTCCATATCAAACTTTTTGAGCATTTATTTTGCATACTTGGTCTAAGATAGAAAGACACCTGCAATCCAACTTTGTCACCTTCAATCCAAGAAAATAGGAAAACTCTCAGCATAGACATTTCAAACTCAGATTGCATAAGTTTTAAAAATATTTCGCTCATGTCATCATTGTTACAACCAAACACAATGTCATCTACATAAATAATTACCACAAGGACATCACCGCCTTCTATCTTGAAATACAAATTTTTGTCCACTCCTCTTGTGAATCCATTGTCCACAAGGTACTTGTCCAACCTAAACTATCATGCTCTAGGGGCTTGTTTTAAGCTATAAAGGGCCTTTTTCAACCTGTAAACAAATTTGGGATTATCTTTGCATTGGAAAGCTTCATGTTGTTCCATATACACTTCTTCATCAAGATACCCATTGAGGAATGTAATTTTAACATCGATTTGATACATTTTAAAGTTTTTATAATCTAAAAAGGCTAAGAAAATCCTAATTGCTTCAAGCCTAGCCATGGGTGCAAAGTTTTCACTAAAATCAATACCTTCAATTGGAGAGTACACTTTACAAATAATCCTAGATTTATTCTTTACAATCTTTCCATTCTCATCCATCTTGTTTATAAAGACCCATTTTGCTTCTATTACATTTTTATCTTCAAGCCTAGGGACTAGTTCTCAAGTTTTATTCTTTTCAACCTACCCAAGCTCCTCTTTCATAGCTTTAATCTAAAACTCATCACTACTAGCCTTAACATAGGTTTTAGGTTTTATTATTGATAATAAAAAAAAATCAGCCTGCTCACCTAATTTTGCGGCCTTTCTCCTTGTTTGAATACCTGCCTCTTTGTCTCCAATAATTTGTTCTTGTGGATGGTATTTTGCCAATGTCTTTGATGGATTTTTCCACTACAAGAGTTGGTTTTCTTGTTGTCTCCAATGATTCATTTGATGTGTTTTTTTCTTCTTTAGATGCTTCTATTTCAACTTTATATTCTAATTCAAAATCTTCCTTTTTAACTTCTTCAATGTTACCCTTATCAACCTACACCTTCTCATCAACTTTAACATGAGCACTTTCAATTAAAAAAAGTCAATATTTTGTTAAAGCACGTATATGCCTTACTATGTGAGAAATATCTTCAAAATATACCCTTATCATAGTGTGATTCAAAACCTCTCAAGTTTTCATCATGTCTCTTAATAAATCATTTTCTACCAAAAATTCTAAAGTGCTTCATAGATGCAGACTTACCAAACCATAACTCATATGGAGTATACTTAGTTTTGACCCTCAATTGAACTCTTTTAATGTGTATACTTCTATATGGACATCTTCTTTCCAATAAATATTAGGTAACTTGGCTTCATCCAACATTGCTCTAGCCATCTCATCTATTGACATGTTCTTCCTCTCTACCACCCCGTTTTGTTGAGGTGTTTTTGCAGCAGCATATTGCTTTTTGATCCCATGATATTCACAATAATATTTAAATTATTTTCAAGTATACTCTCCGATCTTCTCTTCCCAGCAGATTATGATTCACAATAATATTTAAATTATTTTCAAGTATCTTCTCTCAGATTATAATATTTACTTAGATTTATATTTATGTCTCAATAATGTTACCCAAGTCATTCTATTATAATCATCTACAAAAAGCATAAAATACTTTTCGCCATTGATTGATCTTGTTCTAGTAGGACCACATAAATTAGTGTGAACCAGTTGTAAAGGTCTAGTAGATGAATGTTCTTTTGAAGAAAAACTTATCTTTGTTTTTTCTCCATGTTGACATCCCTCACAAACACTATTTGTTGGTTTATGAATGAGTGGCATACCTCTCACATTGTGATGCTTGCTCACCTTGACTAGATTGTCAAAATTCAAATGCCCAAGTCTTTTGTTCCATAACCATCCTTCCTCTACATGTCCCATAAGACAAATATTGTCATAACCATTAATACTTGTGATATCTTTTAAATTGTTTAAATATTTCCCTTGGTTCTTTTACCTACTGCAACCAACTTCTCTTATTTTATTTTTATTTCATAGCCTTGATCATTAAACAACACTTTGTAACACTTAGGAGGTTATGTTTTAGACCTTCAACAAAGTATACATCATGAATAGGCATATTTTCATTCATCAATAGAGATCTAACACCTTTAATCTGTCTAGAGGAATAATCACCAAAACTCACAGAACCACCTTCATAATTATCTAATTTAGTAAATTTCTTCCTATCACCAGTCAAGTGGTTTGAACAACCACTATCTATCACCCATAGATCTTTATTTTCTATATGAAAGGTAGCTTGAACAAACAAAGACTCGCCAATATTTTTCATCATCTTTGGTTTCCAAACCTTCTTTGCCTTTGTATCGGAGTTTTGAAATTGCACGTTCTTCTTGGGATCAATAATATGCTTCTCATTTTTATTTCCATCCATATGCCTACAATATTTCCTCACATGACCAATGTTATTGTAGTTGAAACATCTTAGACTATTCATTCTATAAAATAAATTTCCAAAACCAAATCTAGGTTACCTTCTCAAAGCAATTTTGCAGTCATTCATTCTATGTCCAAACCAATTACAATAGAAGTAACTACCAGAAAAATATGAGTTAAATCTGAAAGGAAACCTTTTATCAGAAAATGATGAACTTTTGGACATGTTCATTTGACCTCGTGCATGCTTATTTGGATATGTCCTTTTGAAAGATGATTTCTGATCAGACTTTGAAGGATTTGTAAAAATTTTGTTGTTCTTTACTTGACCATCTAAATCTGCACCTTTGCTTTTAGGTTTGAATATGTCATGCAGACATTTATCATCACTAATATTTGAACTCTGCCTAGCTTCAAAACCCAAATGAGTACTATTATTGGACCCTCATTGTTTGCTCGGCATGTCTTCTAATTTGGTGTTTTCATATTTTCCTAGTTTCGTTCTAAACTTTACAATTTCAACCTCCATTTTTTTATGCTCTTCATCCTTGGATGTCAAATCAGACTTTGTTACTTATACCATCTTCTTTTGCTCTTCAAGTTGTTGTGTTCCATAGTTTTGGTTTTGTTAATCAAGCTTTCCTTCTCTTTCAAGGCTTGGTCTCTTTTAATGTTTGTCTCCTTTAATATTTTATTTTCTTTGAGTGCACACAACAACTCACCCTCAAGATCAACATCCACCATCTCTGATTCACTATCTATTAAATATACAACATCTCGATCCACATTAGTACTTTCAACTTCCATAAACAAAACCTCACCTTCCTCACTTGTAGAATCTTAAAAGTCACTATTGGAAACATCTACAAATAAACTCTTTTTCTTTTTGGAGAAAAAATATCTTCTATTGTTAAAGAACTTATTTTTACCTTGTCTATCATTATTGTCTTCATCATCATTGAAATCACCATAAAGGCATTTGATTCAAAATTGTCCAATTCTCCCATAGTTAAAGCATTTGAAAGGAATTTTACCTTTATACTTTCCTAAACCCTTCTTTAGTTTTCTTGCAAGTTGATATTATATGAATTCAAAGTTTTCAAAATTTGAAGATGCCTTACCCTTTTTATCAACCTTGAAATTTTCCTCTCTACTTAAGGATTCTTCTTTATAAGTCTTGATTTCATATGTTCTAAGTGCTCCATGCAGATCATCCATGGAATACTTATCTATTTCTCTTGCTTCTTCTATGGCATATATTTTAGAGTTAAATCTGGTTGGCAAAGATCTTAAAGCCTTACTTACAACAACCTTTTCTTCCATTTCTTCTCCAAGTCCACGAATGGAATTCACTATTTCATCAATTTTAAGAAGATAATCTACAACTTTTTCTTCTTCACTCATCATTAATCCTTCAAACTTTTCTCTAAGATTTTGGATCTTGGCTTGCTTTACCCTTTCATTTCCATGATAAATACTATTTAATTTGTCTCATACTTCTTTGGAGGATTTACAATGCATAACTTTGACAAAAACATCTTTTGATAGTCCACAGAGTATGGCATGATTTGCTCTTCCATTAGTTTCATATTATTTTTTACCATCAATATCAATAGGGATAGTGTCAAGAACACTCTAACCATTTACAACTAAACATTAAACATCTACTCCTAGGGAGACCAAATAGGTTTACATTCTCACTTTCCCAAATATATAATCAATTCCATCAAACAAGGGGGCTTTAGCAATTAAAGACCCTTCTTGTGCCATGAATACCAGTATTTCACTTTTAGGTCCAACCTTGGGTTGTTAAACCTCTACAAGGAATCTATTCTCTGATACCAATTGTTGGCATACTAGGATCACTGAGACGGGGGTGAATCAGTGATCTATATAAACAAAAATACTCTCATTAATAAAAACTTTAACACAATGATATTAACATTTTTAGTAGATCATTGGGCAGTATCAACAACATTGCATAAATCAATCAAGAGATACAAAACACAAATTCAACATCATGACACTAATATTTGAGTGGAAAACCCTTAAAGGGTGAAAAACCACTATGAACAAGTTTTATATTAGGCCTCACTAGAAAAATTCACCAGTTACAAATTAGGAGCACCAAATCCAAGCCTCACTAGCTAAATTTAGGATACCAATCCTAGGAGCACCAACCCCTTACAATTTTAGGAGCACCAACTCCAAAGTGAAGAAGTTGTTGGAAACCAAAAACACTGAGAGGGGAGGGGGGGTGAATCTGTGTTCTACCGAAATGGAGAAATTTAATCTTATTAATATAACAACTTATCAACCGGTAAACATAAAAGCATATAACAATAAGCAAAAATGAAACCACAAAAGATAAACACCATAACACCATATATTTATACGTGAAAAACTTCAAAGAGGAAAAACCACGGTCAGATTGGAGACCCACAATATCTATCCACTTATCAGATGAATAAATATTACAATAAGGGGCCTGCACATGCAGGAAGGCCAACAACCAAGAGAACATTTCTCATCACAAAAGGAGTCTCACTGACTATACAAAGGTTATAACCACCCCAATATAATTGGACAACAATCCAGAAGAATGAACTGCCAATGATTGCATCTACCATGCCTGATAACAATCCTAGTTAAGCTCAATACTGGAGGCCTTAAACCTCTTCTGCAAACCCAACTCGGTATCCAATGATCGACCAAATCCCCTGCTCAATGAATATTACATTATTCACTCCTTACATATCCATATCCCTTACATCATGATCTACAATGAGATCTTACATCATATTTATACCAACCCTAAGGCCTAAACCAATTAGGTCGGCCACCTAAAAGATATTATAATAAGATCAATACATACATCCATATTACAATGATATGCCATGTCGGTTTTAGACCAAAACAACATTAACCAATCCATAAATCTCACCAATAATGTATCAGGAACATCCTCCAACACATTACAAATACTAATCCATAACCTAGATAAACTGGGACCCAATTTAGGTCCACACATGCTAAAGCAATTATCCCAATCAACCAAATCTCAAACATAATCATCATTAGCATCCTTAACCTCCACTAGAATCCTCACCAACACCACTTATGTATCCTGTGAAAGATTCTCAGTAAAAGCTCTACCGATAAAACCTTAAACCCTTACTAGTATAAGCTTACTAGAGTGTATGACAACATCCAATCACCAAGTCAATACAAACTGACCAAAACATACTCCAGAAACATGTAACACATCAAACCAAACATATTCCATTCATCCAAACATGTTGATAGTATCCAACTGATAGTCCCTTCTGCCAGTAACACTAGTTCTTCTATCAATAACCAAAACATGTGTACTGGTAACCAACCATAACACCTAGTGTTGACATCAATGACAAAACATCAATGCAACACATAATCAATTCCTTCATATTTCCAACAGAAGCACCCACTCCTTTCACATTAATAAAATGTACATCTCATAGGATTACTCTATTTCCATACAAAACTTCTAGTATACTGGAGCTCTTCAAATTATTCAGATTCAAATTGTCTCAGAAATCTGACCTTTGTTCTATAATTTTTTATAATGACAAACTACCCTTCAATAATGCTTTGCAATCGTTGTTTTGTCACAAAGTCTTTATCTTCAATAATATCTCTACAACAAGGCAAAAAATAACAACATATATAGCGCTTAACTACAACAAAACCCTCACACAATTCTTATCAAAAACCCTTACTCACTATCATTAAAAAACCTAACTCACTATTATTATTAAATCAAAAAACAACATTGACAATGATCAACATTGTTCTACATAGTCAACTTTTGTAATAATTTAGAAATCATTTTTAGTTTCACTAAAAATTGCTATATATTATTTTCTTCAGATCATGTTTTTTATCCTTATGTACTGCACTCACGCTTTCAAAAACATTCTCTCTTTTTGTTCAACCTTCTCATACAAAAATCTTCCCACGACATCAAGCTCACTGTCGATTTGATAAGGGAGTAGGTATAGAACTGTCGATAAGGAAAATAATCGTTAACGGTTTAAACTATCTTTTTGTTTTAAGCCCAAGTCTTAACATGATCTAAGTATCGACTTTAATAACAGTTCTTAAGTGTCATTTGATAATGAACGATTGGCACATGTTAAGACATTAAAATTTTATTACTGCCCTAACCAATCTATTTCATTTGTCTCTTTGTTGCTAGTCTTTGTTCCTCTTGTCACTCGAGATACAAGAGATAAAATATTTATCATGTCTGCAAAAAAAATCAATTTAAAAAATATGATGTGCATGATAACTATCTATTTACTATTCTTAAATCCTCTGTCTTTAATAGGATCAAAAATGATTGCAGATTCAATTTTTTGTCATGGTGAAAGCAAAGCATAACATTCTTATTATAAATTCTATACACAATGCACAAACTAATCTTCATGCTCATGTTCTTTACAAATGATTGAGCATTGATATTGTTAAAAGATGATAACCACAATATAATTCATACAATCTCAAACACAAACATAAATTACACTGTCATGAGACTTTTACTCAAGTTGTCCTAATTAATTGATCCAATCATAATGAAGCAGAATGAAGTGCTATCAACACATATTCATACCTTACCTTTGTCCCTAGCAATTTCAATAAAAAAATCATCATAAAGGAATATTTATTTTAATCTTATCATGTCACTTACATATCTTTCTCTACAAGAACACTAATTGACATCAATGACAAATATACCAAAGCCAACAGTATGTTCTTATGTCTCCCTCTCTTATTATTTTTCCCCCCTCTCTCTCCATTCACTTGATCACTACTTCTCCCTCCCACCCTTTTTCTCTCAAACCCTATATCTTTTTGTCCCTCCATATTTACCTCTCTACCTCTTTCTCCCTACCTCATTACCCACCTCTCACTTCTCCTATATATCTCTAACCTCTTTCTCACCCCCTAGTTCTCTCACCCCTCTCTCCCTAGGCTCTAGGTCTTTCACCTCTATATCTCTCCCCTCTCTATATCTTTCCCGCCCTCTCCACCTACCTCTATACCTCTTTACACCTCTTTCTCTCTTTAAGAACTTATCTATCTTAATTTATTCTCTCTCTCACCTCTCTACCTCTCCCCTTTCTAGGTCTCTCAATCACTCCTTGTCTAACCCTCCCTCATCAGTCATCTCTTTCTCTTTCTTCTTCTCTCTCTCTTCTCTCTCCATCCCCTCTCTAGGTCATCACCTCTCCCTTCCTTGTATAGGGTTAAGGTAATATGTTATAAGATATAGGTTTTATGGTAAAGGGTTTAGGGTTTAGGTTACAAGATTAATAGTACAGTATTTAGGGTGCATAGGGTTGAGGTTATTACCTATATTGATACTTGCCTCTATCTATCCATCTCACTATCTCTCTCTTTTCTCTCTCTCACCTCTTTGTCCCCTCTCTAGGCCTCTCCCTACCTTTTTTCCTCTATTCCTCTCTATCTCCCCATCCCTCCTTACCTCTATATCTATTTCACTCCCCCGCTCTCTTACTACATCTCCCTCTCTTATCCTCTATCTCTATTTTTCAATTCATCACCTCTCCCTCTCTAGGTCTCTTCCTTCCTCCTCTTTACCTCTTTAGCTCTCAACCTCTTCCTCCCTATCTCATTACTCACCTATCACCCCCATAATCTCTCTCACCTCCATCCCCCTAGGCTCTAAGTCCATTACCTTTATATCTCTCCCCTCTCTAGTTCATTCTCTCCCTCTCCACCTCTCTCCCTCCCCCCTTACCCCTCTCCCTTTATGAAATATCTACTCTTATCTCTCTCCCCTCACCTCTCTATCTCCTCCTTCACTAGGTCTCTCACTCCCTCCATGTCTACCTCCTCTTTCATCCCTTATTACTCATCTCTCTCTTTGTTCTTTTGTTTATCATCTTCTCTCTTCCTCCTTACTCTAGGTTGTTACTTCTCCCTTCCTCCTTTCTCTAGGTCATTACATCTCCCTCTAATTTATATGGTATAATATTAAGGTATAAGTGTTGGAAAATTAACTCTACTATGATTATACAAATATATAGAAAGAAGTCCCACTATTTGGGAAATGTCTTGTCTAGTGTAGATCATAGCATACATAAAACTTCCAACATCACTCCACTAAGGTGCTTTGCCAATGTCTTCCATGTGTAATGTGTATGTAGGACAATATGAAGTAGATAAATTTTTTCCAACTTAAAAAGGAACACATAATCATCTATAATATTATATCTTAAACCTCTATAAAATTAAATTAGCATGCTTACTCTAGCCTAGCCATAGTTTTTTTTTTTCACTCTATCTCTAATTTCCATCCCAAGAATGTGTTTAGTTGCACAAACATATTTTATTTCATATTTAGCAATAAGCTGAGACTTTAGTTTTTAAATCATAAATTTTCCTTTACCAATGAATATCATATCATCAACATATAATGCAATGTATAGGAATTGATTACCATCAAATTTATAATAAACATGGTGATCAAATTTAAATTTCTCAAATCCGAAAATCAACACATATGTACAAAATTTATTGTACCACATCTTAGAACTTTATTTGATGCCTTACAAAGACATCTTCAATTTATAAACTAATTTATTTTTACCTCTTATCACATAATTTTCTAGATATTTCATATAAATATTGAAGCAGTCATCGGTTAGGAGGGACCTCAAAGAGATCAATCCGGACTGGTCAGCAAGAGTAAACACAATGAAAAAAGAAAGATATGATGGATGCAATGCAGAACAGATTGATTTAATTCATGATAATTGATTACAACCAACCAGTAACAGCCGAGTTATAGAAACTGGCTCACAAGCTTGCTAAAACATGCTTAAAGTACAGAATAGGTCACAACCAAGACCTTCAGTCTTAAGATCTATCTTCTATGCTCAATATAGCTACTTGATTATTCGATTATTACAATATTATGCTCAATAAAATGATTTATACAATCCAAGGGGATCCAGTTGGCCCAAAAAGGGATCAAAACCCAAAGAACAAGACCTAATGTGTAAAACCAACAAGCTCAGCCTCCGCCAAGAGATTCCTCCAAAAAATCCAAAGGATGAGTGTAGATCATGGGAAAAGGTCGGCCACACACCAAGGAACATCAGAATCAATGCTCAAGGATCCACAAGCTACGAAAGGGGTTCCAGTTAATCACCAAAATAGGTCCAAGCAACTGGTAACAAGAAACTGTCAACCGGTAATAGGAAACTATCATGGAAACCGATAGAGATAACTTGCCGAAAAATGATCCAAATGCGATGCGGTTTGGAAACAAGAAATATGATTTGTTGGAATCCAAGAACACTGGGAGGGGGGGTGAATCAGTGTTCTACCAAAATGTTCAATTTTAACCTTATTATAACATGCATTCACCAACCGGTAAACTGGTAAATATATAATTGAAAAAAGTAAATCAATCGATAAGCCAATCATGCAAATGAATGCCATAACAAAGAGAATTATACATGGAAAACCTAAAAGAGGAAAAACCATGGTGGTATTTGTGACCCATAATATCAATCCACTAGCCATATAAAAATATATTACATAATATGGGGGCTTGTACTTGCAAGAAGGCTTATAGCCTAGAGCACACTGCTCATCACAAAGGAGTCTCACTAACTACAGTCACTTTGAATAAGAAAACATAAAACTAAACTCATTTAATGCATCTGCTATGCCTGATAGAGTTTTGGTTCAAGCTCTGACTGTTCTAGTTCTAAAACCCTAAACCCTTACCAGAATAACCTCTTACATAAATATTCTCATAATCTTCACATTACATTCATTACAATCATATCCTTACATATCCTTTCACATCCTAACATATCACAAAATGATCTAATCAACTGACCTATATACCCTTACAATCCTTCATGACTCATGTCGGCTTACATAGATAATTACAAAATTAATATACATGTCGATTCATTACATATATACATAAATATCAAAATCAATTTTCGATTGTCAGATCTCCCAAATGATGTTGGCCTCCAATACTGGTATCTTGTTGTAATTCATGTCAGCCTCCAATGCTGATACCCAAAAAATCCTTCCTACCGATGAAGATACATATCGGTGTCAATGAAGTGTCTACTAGTAAACAATCAAACCAAATAATGAAGCCGGAACATGTTGCCATCAATGACAACATATGAAACCAATCACATAAGTTTCGATTGCCAACAATATCCCCCTTTTGCATTGATGGCAACACTCATGTAAAAAATGATAGTGGTTTCCATCTGTCGGTTTCACTCTGAGATTGCTCCCCCTGAGCTAAATATCCATCTATTATCATGATCTATACAAATATTGTATATCTCCATATCTCCTAATTTCAAGAATATATCTTTCACCTATAGCTCGCCCTTTGACATCAATACCAAAATAATACCAAAAACCAAGACGAAGAATGAAATTATGTACAAAGAATGTGTCCCAAAAAACCTTACCAAAGCTGAATATACTTGAAAATTTTCAGATAGGCTTTCTCCAAAATCTCTAGATAAATATCCCAACTAGATTTGAATGTTCTGGATATTGATACAAATCCATTAAGAATGTGAGCATATGACTCTTTATTCTTAAGCTTTGTCGGTGTGGGCTTACCAACCCAATCAATGCATTCCTTCTTATGTACACTCAATGAGTCCAACCGGGGACTCACCAATCCTCTAAGCCCTTTATCTCTCCTTATGATTTTGTCTTTTTCCCTTTCAAGAGCTAAAACTTGAGCTTCTAATACCAAAATATGACCATCAATAGATGTAGTCAAAGAATTTGATCAATCAAAAGAATTGACTATACCTACAATTTTCTCCTAAGAATCCTTAATCCCTTTATCTATATCTACAGTAAGTAAACCTATGTTATAGCATACTTTGTAAATATTAGTACATTGCCTTAAACCATTATCAATTAACTTCATTTTATCAGTAATCTCTTTCTTCTCTGATTCAATCATTTGATCAAAATTAGATCTCTTGGCTTGTGTGAATCTCTCCAATGCCTGTCAATTAGATATCTATTGTAAAGATTGAGAGTCCTTAGAAATATGCTTTGTGATTATTTTGAGTTTGTCAAATGGGCTTGCTCCTTTGTCAAAATGGCACTCTGGGACAAGTCTATGCAAAATTGGGATTGATTGATCAATAATTCCTTTTTCTGCGGATCCTTCCTTCATCATCTTCTGAGAAGCCATCATCATGAGCTTAGTAGAACTCATCTTAGGTATGATCTACCTGTGAGGTGTCAATTGATAACAATGATGTGCTCGCTATCAATTCCCTGTCATATTCCTCTTCCTTCTCCTCTAATGGTTTATTAACTTTAATAGCTTCCCCTTTTGCACTAATGGCTTCACCACTTGGTGTAGTATCAGTTACTGTCAGTTTCTCCTTATGAACTATGTCCTCAACCTATACATTTTGATCCGGATGACTATTGCCCTCAACATTTGTAACCTGTACACTATGTGAATCTGTTGGTATCTCTACATTTGTTGGTATCACCTTTGTGTCCTATACATTAGATTCTATAGGGGGATCTACATCCAATGCCTTATTATCTTTCAAAATTGTAGATGAGGTACCCATTATACCTTTGCCTTTCCCTTCAACTGGGATGTCTGTAGTGTCTGTTTTAGTTTTCGGTGAAGTGTAGAAACCAGGGTTTTCAGCAAAGAATTGAACCAATGCCTTGTGGTTTTCAGTGATTATCTCATTAACCCTACCTAACATAAGACTAACTATCATGTGCTTGTTGTGAAAAAATTATGTCTGCAACCTCAAGTGTCATATCCAACTCATTTGGAGAAATGGATCCATAAGTAGTTAATAATTCTTGAATCTTTATACACTTATCCTCCTCCATAGCTGATAATCTCCTAGCATCTAGGTTGTTATATAGTTGTGCCATAATTTTATTCTCAATTTTCAATAAAGCTTTCTTATATATATCTAGATTTAATAAAAATGCTTCCTCAACTTCTCTCTGCTCATCATTATCTAAATGCTCATAATAGAATTGTACATTTTTCAACATACCATCCTTAGTTATTTCATCTACTAATTTTGCACAAGTCTTGGGTGGGATAATAGTTAAATTATCGGATACAATTGCAAGGTTTGTGTCATCCATCTTCATTCTTCTTCCAGTACCGGATGGAGCGGAAGGTACTTCCTTTGGAGCTCTTTTCTTTGTCGGTACCTTGATTGTAACCTTCCTTACTGGTTGCTTCCTTGCTTCCTCCTTAGAAACCTCACCTTTCTTCCTCAATACCCTCTTGAATGCTAAAGGTGTGTCATCTTTAGTTCCAGAGTCTGATGGAATAGGCTTAATAAATACTTCAGGCTCTTTCCTATTCCTTACTTTTTCCAAAACAACATCCATTAATGCCTTGATGTCCTAGGAAACTTTTTGAAAAAATTTGCTAGCCTTGCCTTGTTGTTTCTCCCTCTTTTTCTAGTTAAATTTAGTTTGAACCTCTTGCTTCTTCTATTTTGCGATACCAAAGGATTTCTCAGCTTCATCAATAGGTACATCAATTAAAATCTTTGCATAAGCATCCAAAATCTTAGCATAAACCTCATATCCCATTTCCTCTATCCATATCTTTCAGGGTTTGACTACTTCCATCAAGGTTTCATCCTTTTTAACCATAAAGAAGATCTCGGTTGAGTATTTCTCAACAAATTTATTTGGAAACCTCTCTCTAGATTTTATTGCCTTCTAGAATGCCTTGAAGTAACCCCAAATCTTATCATCCTACTGACTACCCAAAGTAGCAATAGATTGTTTTAGTTGTCTTCCTATCGAGATATCAAATTTCTACTGTCTCTTCCCAAAACTAGGAGTTTCATTAATAAAAAATAGCATCAAATAGACAATAAGATTCCCATACCGGAATGTCCCCTTCTTCTCTCCTTTGATCTTCCCTAACTTAATTAACAATTCATCTAATATCCATCCATAGAGATCTAACTTCTCATTATTCCTCGTGATCTTATGTGTGGCATAAATGCAAGAGCTAAAAATAGAATTGAGATGATAGGATTGAGTTACATTATACCCAATGATCATGTTGTCAAATCTGATACCTCTATCAGTAATGGTGTTGACCCTCATTGATCGTCATTTCAAAGTTGCGTCGATGAGTTTGTTAACCTGGTCATTAGAAATCTTTTTCTCCAGACACTAACCAATCTACGAAAAATTGGTGATGGCCCTAATGGCCTCCTTCATGATCTTATAAGGTCTATCCAGGCAAATGAACTCTCCATGCACTCTGCTCAATATATATTTGATGAGATCATCTTTATATTCTGGGATATCCAAAATGCCAATAAACCCTAGATCCTCAATGTTCTTATACTAGGGCTTGATCTTTCTGGAGTCTCCCATCAACTCACTCATATACATGCTCTTGTTATCACTGGTACCCAGATCTTGAATGTGGCAATGAATGTATGCTCTGATCTCTTCCACATATAAAACTCCTTCCGGAACATGGGAAAATGCACCAACTTAATCATCCAAGGTGGCAATATGCAGACATTGCTTAAAAATTGGACTAGGATGATCCTTTACCTCGATAACAGTAGGATTTGCAATAAAATTAGGTGTAGAGGATGATCTTGCTTCCATGATGAAAGATAAATACTTGAGAAATAGTTGTTGGTGAAACCCTAAATAACTCTTCCGATCACTAGTGAAATCACGGGAGAAGATATCTGATCGCATTGAATCACCTTAGACTCGCTCTGAATCACTCTTAATCTCTCTGAATGCAAGGTGATCAAAACTAAAGTGGATTCAACCTTTTAACCTTCAATAAATCCTAATATGTCATTGATATGAATGACTTCTGATGAAACATACTGAATCTCCATGTTGGATAAACATTTCCAATGTCTGTAACATCTTCCAGAATTCATTCCCGGGGCTTAAGCAATATCATCATGAATTTTTCCTACCCCTAAGGCATCTTCCTCAGTTACCATATGAGCTTCATGTCGGTGCAGGAGCAACCTCCTTTGTCGATTGAGTAACCAGAGCATTCCCATCTACTGATTGATCATCTGACTTCTTGACCCATTTCTTGATATGATCTTGTCGAATTTCATTGACCTTCTCTTTCCCTTTATCATTTGATCCATCATTGCTAACCAGTGGATTTTTTCTTCTACAGAACTTAGCTATATGTCCAATCTTGTTGGATGCATAACATGTAACATTGTTCTTTTGAATTTCTTTTCTATAACCGGTATAATTTCTTGACCTGCACTAATTAGCCATATGTCCAAATTTTCCACATGCATAACATTTAACATTCATTTTGCAATCTTTTGTCTTATGACCATACTTATTGCATTTATAACATTGACCAGGAGTAGAGTTATAGTTCTGATTTTCTCTATTTCTATATTGCCTAGCCATGTGACCAAATTTATTACAAACAAAGCATCTACCATTAAATTTGTAAGCATTAAGCTACCTTACCGATGTCTTCTAGTTTTGATCTTCATTTGCAGTACCAAAGCATTGACCTTGTTCAAATCCAAGTCCATTAGAATCTCCATTATGTCTTTGACTTTTCAATAATTCATCAAGTTGTGTTGAACTAGCCTTGAATTTGTCCTTGTAACTCACTTGCAATAGTCAGATCATCTCTCAGAGTTATCATTTGTCTCTCAAGTTCTTGTTCATTTCTTTGGGATTGCACTAAATTTGTTCTCAACATATCATTTTCATGAGCCAACTGGATGCATTCTTCAGATCTATCTCTCAGAGATCTGCCAAGGTTTTCTTCATTCATCTTCTGGTCTTCAATCTCCTTTGACATACTCATAGTTAGGGCTTGCATTTCATTCCTCATGACCATGCTCTCTTAACTCAACTTCTGACATCTTTCATTAAAGGCATCTTTCTCTTCATTATCCAGATTTTGCACAAGGCTCTGATGCCAATTATTGGAATCCAAGACCACTGAGAGGGGGGGTGAATCAGTGTTCTACCAAAATGTTCAATTTTAACCTTATTATAACATGCAGTCACCAACAGGTAAACCGATACATATATAATTGAAAGAATTAAAGCAATCAATAAGCCAATCACACAAATGAATACCATAACATAGAGAATTATACGTGGAAAACCTCAAAGAGGAGAAACCCAATGGGATTTGTGACCTACAATATCAATCCACTGGCCATATGAAAATATATTACATAATATGGGGGCCTGCACTTGCAGGAAGGCTTACAGCCTAGAGCACACTGCTCATCATTAAGGAGTCTCATTGACTACTGTCACTTTGAATAAAAAAACATAAAACTAAACTCATTTAATGCATCTACTATGCCTGATAGAGTTTTGGTTCAAGCTCTGACTGTTCTGATTTTTGAAACCCTAAACCCTTACCGAAATAACCTCTTACATAAATTTCCTCATAATCTTTACATTACATTCATTAAAATCATATCCTTACATATCCTTTCATTCTAATGATGGCATTTTGATGATTATGTTGTGATTGTCATTGATGGACACACACTTGCTATGAGATCACTTTGTGAATGTATGAATTATGCTCAACCGGTAATTGTTCCAAACTAGTATCATGTTGTAGTCTTTAGACTATTGATGTTATGAAGAAAGTGTTTACCAATCTCACGTGGTATAAAGACCCAAGTGGCAGAGAGAGATCAAACGGTTTAAGGACCTCAAGCGGAGCGGAGCAAAGGAGCTAGAAGCAGCAGTTATCTTTTTTCTAGTCTTCAATTTTTGTCAATCGGTAATCTGGGAAACCGGTATTACTCTAAGTTACCAACTGGTAACTAGAAAAGTTGTATAAACTAGTAATACTCTATGCTGAGTTACCAACTGGTATGTTTTGTGATGAGTTACCATCCACCGATACTTTGATGGTGATTTTGTGTCGTGTTATCAAATGTGTTTAGATACAATGAACCTAGGAACTTGCAATGTAATCCTATTGGACCGACATCAAATTAGATTCCTTTTTAGGACATCATGTCTAGGGTTTTGTATGCGTATGTATGAGAGTAGCTATTAGGTTTTGGTGGTCTTTTTTTTTAAGCTCTTGTATGTGCGATCTTAACTGAGAAGATCAAGTCTATAGAGTGTGGATTTACTAAAGACTGAAGTAATACTGAAGAGCATTAGCTATATGCTACAATGGATCTAATCAAGCAGACTGTGCCATTTTCTAGATCATTTACTTGTTGATTACTCACATCTTTGACAAGTCAAAAACCCTTAACCAAGTAGGCCCAGAAAAGCCTTTGCAAATCCTCTAACAAGGTGGTTCACATCTATGGATCTGAAATCCTCTCACAAGGTAGTCTTTAATCGGACTTATCTCCTAACAGAGATTGAGATTCCTAACAAGATCTTTTCTAGTAAAGAACATTGTATGACCTTAACCGGTCTGACCTTAACCGATCTGGTTACTATTCTGCAGATAGTTACTTGTGATTTTCATCTCACCATGGTTTTTCCCATTTGGGTTTCCACACTAAAATCTCTTGTGTTATGGTGATTGTGCTTCTATGGGTGAATGCCTTATTTTCTATTTGGTTTGCATGTGTGTTAACCGGTTTGTTTGTTAAACTGTTTTACCGGTTTACTGCCAGACTGTTAAAAGTGTTTAAGTACAGTATTTTTTGGTATACTAATTCACCCTCCCTCTTAGTATTCATCAATTGGTATTAGAGCCATCCTTTCTATAAGTCTAACCACTTGGAAAGAGATATGGGGGAATACACTATGAGGGAACTTACTCATCGGCTCACTTAACTGAGAAAGCCTATGATGCACTTAAGGTCAAATATAAGGCCTCTCAGGCAAAAAGAAGAGAGCATGCTGAAAAAATGATGGAGCTAACTGAAAATAGTTCTTCTGATGAAACAGACATGGAAGCCCTAATTCAAGAATTTGAAAAACTGAATGAGTCCAATGCCAACCTAAGAAGGGAACTTGAAGGACTAACTATCAGAATGTGTCAAGAGCTTGAGAACCGGAGGAAAGCTGAAGATCTGGTAAAAGACAAGGATCATGAGATCTCCAAGCTGAAGCAAAAGATCAATGCACTTACCGCTCGTCTTCATGAAAGCAAAATGGAAAAAGAAGAATTGCAAGGTGAACTAAACATGGCTATCTCTAAGAATGCAACCTTGAAGGAATCCAATGCTGCCATTTCCAAAGAACTCACTGAGTCAAAGGAAATACTTGCCAAATTCAATAAGAGCTCTATTAAGCTAGAGCAGAAGCTTGAATCAGCCAAACCAGTAAAGAATACCAATGGACTTGGTTTCTCTGAATATGAGGAAGGTGAGACCTCTGGAACAAAAAGTGGAGCATCAAAGAAACAACCGGCATCAAAGGATAAAGGTAAGCAAAAGTTCAAACCTATTTTCTTTAATTGTCTCAAGGAAGGACACATTGCTAATGTATGTAGAAGTAAGGCTTACAATAATTTTCCTTATTTTCTAAACGATGAGCCTAAACCCAATAGATTCAATGGAAATTGTTATGCATGCAACAAGTTTGGGCATAGAGAATTTGAATGCAGGTCTGTCATGCACAATACCGGAAGGTATCCTCAAAGGAGTCAAGGAGTTTTTCCTGAATCCTCTAAGAACCAGAACCCAAACTGATTTAATGACTATAAGTCATCAGTCAGGTAGCGGTGGCTATCAAGTGGCAATCGGTTGGAGAGAAATCTATGTGATTTGTCATGGTCATGGTCACACTACTGCAACATGCAGAAGGAAGAATGGAAACATAAATAATGGACCTTGGAGAGCACCTAGAATGGTTTGCTATCACTACAACAAATCGGTTCATGTAGCAAGATTTTGTAGAGCAAGAAAGAGTATATCGGATGATTTACCAGTCACTCTGAAAGGAAAGATTGATGTTGAAATTTTTCAAGAAGATATGAATAAAAAATGGAAGAAGAAACTAGAAGAAGTGATTCAAGTAGAACCAATTTCTGCACCTAGTGTGGAAGTCATTGAACCGACAAACTAAGCATCAGAAAATCTTAGCGGGAGCAAATGGTGAAATATCATGAACCCATGGTTTACACTGGTAAAAGACCTCAACTGGTATGTGATACCTGTTAATTGGTAGAAGACCGGAAAGGGTAAAAGGCAAATTAGGGTTTACGCCCTAATAGTGGAGCATTTATTGTGGTAGGTGAAGAACTTGTTTAAAAGAATATTTCAAAGTCATTTTTCACTTATCGGTTCACGAGCAAACAAGTTTTCAAGCACAGAGCGAAGAACAACGACTTGGATTGTGATTCAAAGAATTTATCAAAATCCTAAAGAAGAATCAGAAGCAAACATCTGTTGGTAAAGCATAGAACACAAAGTGGTATTATAGAAACCAAAGGAGTGTGTATCGAAGTTTAAATTGCGAGCCCTAAATTTTGACTTTCAAAGGTATTTTTCAAAATTCTCTGTTTATCATGGCTTCCGCATCTCATACTAGTTCTAGTGTACCTGTTGATACTGTAGACTTCATTCAACGGAAGGCAAAATACAATGCCCTATCTCAAATACCTGTTGGTGTTATAGTGGAGGAAGGCATTTCCGATTACATTGATTGTAAGATTGAAGATCTAGGATCTCTGATGATCCATTCTCAGTTGAGTTTGTTCTGTGGGAAGGACAAAAAGATTAAACCAAAATTCAGCATTCTGGAAAAGAAGAAACTTCACAATGTTGTCTATTTCCTTGAAGAATTTTCAAATGATCACATCCGCATTATTCTAAGCAGAGTACATGGTCATAAAATGTACATAGAGAAAACACATGATATTACACTAGAAGTAATTCATGCCATCATTGGTTTCTGCAACGTCGGTGAAGTGTCAGCCCTAAGGAAGATTAGCAAGATGGAAATGACCAAGCTCACTGGTTCTGTGAGTGATTCACGGGGAATGACTATCAATTCCATCAAGGAATATCTGGTCAAATATGCGTGTATGGTGATAGGATACCGAATATTCCATACTAGTAGAATCAACTCTATCTCTGTTGCAGTAATAAATGCTGCCTACAGGATGATCAAGGAAGATGCATCATTTGATCTATGCACTATTATGCAAAGACAACTTCTGTTGAACCTCAAGTCAATCAAACAGGACAATACCCTGAAATTTAAGTTTGGACAACTATTGGTTGGGTTGTTCTTCTACTTCCAAGGCTATTTTCCAGGAGTAAGTGATATTCAGTGGTCTGCTAACCAACTGGTGAGAAAGCAAATCAAGGAAAGCCTACAAGCAGTAGGAACCAGTTATCCGGAAGTGCTGAACAAATATTTTGATGAGTTCATATGCAAAATGAACCAAAGAGTAATAATATTCAATGATATTGTCAAGAAGTATGAGGAGGACATCTACTTCACCATCAAAGTTGATGAGTGCATAATGGAGACAATTGAGCCTAGACAGGAAGAAGTGGAACCGATGGGATATTAGGTAATGTATGACATGTTAGATGGGTATTCCTCTACCCTAATCACCTCACCCCTTGATCCAAAGGAAAAGAGAACTGGCACCTATTTGGAAAGGGTTACACCGGTTGAAGAACCCTCAGTAAAGAAGGTAAAGGTAGTGCCTTCAACATTGGCACTGGTTACCACAACAAGTCCCAAAGTGACCAAGCGGTCACCAACAAAGAAGAAACTGGAAGCGGCACCCACCAAAGTCTTTGAGAGGAAGTGGAAGACAAAAAGAAATATACCAAACTGAGAGGACACTGTCTCTAAAGAACAGCCCAAAAAGACTAGGCAAATGAGGAAAAAGACAAAGAGTGAACTGGCAACATCTACACCGGTAAATATTGATATTTCCTCTTACAAACCTTTAACACATTGTCAAAGAACAATTAAGAATATTAGAAGAAAAGTACTTGGTGATTTGAAAGATTGCTTTGATGATTTTAATGATGATGAAAAGAAGGAAGTCGAATAGGAAGTTATCAATTATTTATGTATTAATGACTGGTGGCCATCAAAAATTAGATCTGAGATGCCTGATTCTTTGTATAATTCTTTAGATAACGAGTGGTGCATTGCCATAGAAAATGAACAAGAAATAAGAGAGGAAGTATTTGCACAATACTTTATTGATGTGCCTAAAATAGAACTATATGAAGTGGTGGAGAGATATAAGGGCCTCTTCTTCATGAGAAGAAGAAGACTCCTGTTATTGGAAGGAAAAGTTCTGGAAGTGGTCAAAGATACCCACTCCCTTGCTCAATCAGCTTTAAGATTGCATGAAGTGGTTAAAGCAAATAGGAAAACTGAGCAAGAACCGGAAATCACTCAACCAGATGGAGTATATGACAATGAAGGAGAACCGGTCACTACTCAATTGGACCCGATTGATGTTGATGCCTTGAACAGTGATAATGTTACTCCAGATGCACCAACAGAAATAGAAGGTCAGGAAGAAAATAGAAACCAGGAAGACATGGAAAAGAAGAAAAAGGAAGAAGAGAAAAAAAAGCGGAAGAGGAGAGAAAAGAGGAAGAAAAGAAAAAGGAAGAGGAGAAGAGGAAACTAGAAGAGGAAAAGAAAAGAAAGGAAGAGGAGAAGAAGAAACAAGAGGAAGAAAAGAAGAAGAAGGAAGTGGAATAGGAAAAGGAGAAGAAAAAGGAAGAGGAGAAGAGAAAGGAAGAGGAGAAGAGAAAGAGCAAGAGAAGAAGAAGCAGGAAGAAGAGAAGAAGAAGAAGGATGAAGAAGGATGAAGAGGAAGAGAAGCGGAAAGAAGAGGAGAAAAAGAAGGCAGAAGAGGACAAGAAAAGAGCTAAAGAGAAAGAGCGAGTGACACAGAGCACTCAGATGGAGACCCCCAAGGCAACCGGTAGTCAAACCAAACCGGCTAACATTACCAGTCCCATTGACCTCCAATCTGCAAATGAATCAGTGTTGTTATAGAGCATTAAGCTTGCTCAAGAAGGCTTAGAAGTAATAAGGAGGAAGAAAGAGCAAGATGTGATCCAAGCTACGGTGGACACTCTTACTAGTTTGATACCCATTACCAACCTCCCCAGTACCAATTCCTCTCTTGCACAATTAAAGCTCCTATGCACAGTTGTAGAAGACAAGGTGCAAAGCCTAGAAGAGGTTGCAGAAGCAAATGCCAAGAAGGAGCATCAAAAGCCTCTGGACACTTCCTTAGTGAAAAAGTTAACAGAGCTCCGGTGTAATCTACAGAAGGCACAGAAGAACATTAGAGATGCAATGGATGAGGGAAAACTATTGCTAAGTAAGATATGTCAACCTCATTTATTCTATGATGATGTGCTTGCTCAGAAAGCCAAACTATAATTTGATATGCAGTCATTTATAAGCACCTTCAAGACGCCATATGATTCCTTCTCCACATATGGACAAACCGCTCTCTAGTTTCAACTCCAGTCTGCAAGATTAGAGGTAGAGATAAGCAACTAGACATGTCATTTGCAGGAACTTCAACTGGTCGTACTGCCAAGACTGCAAATTCTTCAGAAATGCTATCTAAATCCGGATGCCCTAACGGTCACTCAAGAGATGAGTACCTTGGATGCCATGGAAGAGCATGTCTATCAGATGCAAACAGAGAATGAGGTTGCTACCTCATTGCTTGAATCATGGTCTTTATCCATGAAGACATTTATGCAAGATTTTAAATCAGTTTTTTACCAGTTTCACTCTTTATTGTCATAAACCTTTTAAATCAATTTTTAATGCTAATGGAACAAGGTTTTTTCAGCTGTACTTTGTCATTGTTGGCAAAGGGGGAGTAGTATTTTATATTTTTTATTTTTTATTTAAAATTTTGATGCATTCTATGCATACTTTCATGTTTATCTTAGTAAGGAAGTAGTATACATTGTATTTTCTGCAAAAGGGATAGTGTATATGCTTAGGGGGAGTAATTTTGCTTATGGCATAATTTTGTTGTAAAACACTTAGATGTCAAAATTTTTCCTAAGTGTTGCCATAAATGCCAAAAGGGGAGATTGTTGGCATTTTGATGATTATGTTGTGATTGTCATTGATGGAAACACACTTGCTATGAGATCACTTTGTGAATGTATGAATTATGCTCAATCGGTAATTATTCCAAACCGATATCATGTTGTAATCTTTAGACTATTGATGTTATGAAGAAAGTGTTTACTGATCTCAAGCGGTATAAAGACCCAAGTGGCAAAGAGAGATCAAACGGTTTAAGGACCTCAAGCAGAGTGGAACAAAGGAGCCAGAAGTGGTAGTTATATTTTTCCCAGTCTTCAATTTTTGTCAACTGGTAGTCTGTTAAACTAGTATTACTCTGAGTTACCAACCGGTAACCGAAAAAGTTGTATAAACCGGTAATACTCTATGATGAGTTACCATCCACTGACACTTTGACGGTGATTTTGTGTTGTGTTATCAATTGTGTCTAGATACAATGAACCTAGGAACTTGCAATGTAATCCTATTAGACCGACATGAAATCAGATTCCTTTTTAGGACATCATGTCTAGGGTTTTGTATGCGTATGTATGAGAGTAGCTGTTAGGTTTTGGTGGTCTTTTTTTTTAAGCTCTTGTATGTGTGATCTTAACTGAGAAGATCAAGTCTATAGAGTGTGGATTTACTGAAGACTAAAGTAATGCTGAAGAGCATTAGCTATGTGCTACAATGGATCTAATCAAGCAGACTATGCCATTTGCTAGATCATTCACTTGTTGATTACTCACATCTTTGACAAGTCAGAAACCCTTAACCAAGTAGGCCCAGAAAAGGCTTTGCAAATCCTCTAACAAGGTGGTTCATGTCTCTGGATCTGAAATCCTCTCACAAGGTAGTCTTTAATTAGACTTATCTCCTAACAGAGATTGAGATTCCTAACATGATCTTTTCTGGTAAAGAACATTGTATGACCTTAACCGGTCTAGTTACTATTCTGTAGATAATTACTTGTGAGTTTCATCTCACCGTGGTTTTTCCCATTTGGGTTTCCACATAAAAATCTCTTGTGTTATGGTGATTGTGCTTCTATGGGTGAATGCCTTATTTGCTATTTGGTTTGCATGTGTGTTAACCAATTTGTTTGTTAAACTGTTTTATCAGTTTACTACCAGACTGTTAAAGTGTTTAAGTACAGTATTTTTTGGTATACTAATTCACCCCTCCTCTTAGTATTCTTCACCTAACATATCACAAAATAATCTAATCAATTGACCTATATACCCTTACAATCCTTCATGACTCATGTCAACTCACATAGATAATTATAAAATAAATATACATGTCGGTTCATTACATATATACATAAATATCAAAATAAATTGCCAATTGTCAGATCTACCAAATAATGTCGGCCTCCAATACTGGTATCCTATTGTAAGTCATGTTAGTCTCCAATGCCAGTACCCAAAGAATCCTTCCTACCAGTGAAGATACCTACCGGTGTTGGTGTCGGTGCCAGTGAAGTGTTGCCGATAAACAACCAAACCAAAGAGTGAAAGCCAAAACATGTTTCCATCAATGAAAACATATGAAACTAGTTGAATGAGTGTCAATTTCCAACATGATCAAGTCTCCAAGTAGAATCCAACTCCACAGGATCCGGTGAGCCAAAACTGGGACACACAGAAAGAAATGTTGAAACTGCAAACAGAAAAATAAAATAGAAAGGAAAATATTTTTGGTTGATGCAAGATTGCTATGAACTGGGGATTCTCCTGCATCAGATATTCAGGGTTATTGAAAAAGTGATTCTCTCACTTTACTGGGGTTAGAGGAAAACCAAGGCAGTCTAACTCTGCCTAAGAAATCCAAGATGAATCTTCAACTGGTATGTCCTTCCACTTCACAAGATACTCCTTATACTAATTGTTCTGGGTACTATGCCTAATCCTACTGTCCAAAATTTCTTCAATTTGATCTAGTTCCTTCCGGAGCAACTATATCTTCAAGTCTACAATATTGTCCTCACTAAATTCTAGTTCATGGTACTCATGAAGATCTGCAATGTTAAACACAGGTGAAATAATTATCAAGAATCCATTTCTAGATTTGATTGTGTGTAATATTTTTGCATTAATGTTTCGGATCACACTCTGTGATCCATCATTGAGATGAAGAGATTCAAAATGATGGATCATAGAGTGATCTGAAACATTGATGCAAAAATATTACACACAATCAAATCCAGAAATGCATTCGTGTTAATTATATGATGGATTGTGGAAATCTCTTAGAACAGGTGAAATACTTAGACTATCCGGTAACTCCACTTCATATGCATTCTGAGAACTGAACCTCCTCAAAATCTTGCAAGGTCCAAACTTTTTCATCTACAATTTGTTATAAGTTCCAACTGGGAATCTCTTTATTCTCAAGTATACCATCATGTCATCGCCAACTTCAAATTCCTTATGTCTCCTCTTCTCATCTGCCTTCTCCTTATACTTGTTATTCATTTCTTCCAAATGTTCCTTAACCTAAATATGTAATGTTGCCATGTGATCTGCAAAGTCTTTTGCTTCTAAACTTCTCCAGTTTCACTACTAATATCTCTTAATTCTGATATACCTCTACAATGTACTCCAGCAACAATCTCAAAAGGTGTTCTTCTAATACTCTTATTTATTGATTTGTTGTAGGAAAAATCTTCTTGTGCAAGGATCAAATCCCAACTTTTGGTTTTATCTCCAACTAAACATCTCAACAAATTTCCCAACCTCTGGTTAACTACTTTTTTCTGTCCATTAGTCTGTGGATGAAAAGTAGAATTGAACTTCAAATTTGTCTTCATCTTCTTCCAAAGTGTTCTCCAAAAATAGGCAACAAATTTAGTGTCTCTGTCTTAAACTATGCTCTTAGGTAATCCATGCAATCTCACTACTTCCTTGAAAAATAGGTCTGCTACATGTAATCCATCTTATGTCTTCTTACAAGGTATGAAATGAGTCATCTTTCTAGAGTCTATCCACTATCACAAATATAGAATCATTCCCTCTTAGTGTTTTAGGCAATCCAAGTATGAAATCCATGCTTATATCCTCCCAAAGTCTTACTAGTACTGTCAAAGGTTTATACAATTCCACATTCTGACTATTACCCTTTGCAACTTGACAAACTCTATAACTTTGCACATATTTCTTAACATCCTTATGAATCTAGGGCCAAAACTACTACTCACTCACCAATGCTACTATTTTGTCAATACCAAAATGTCTAGCTAATCCTCCATTGTGTTTCTCCTTTATCAAATTCTCCCTCATAGAACTCTTAGGTATGCACAACGCAACTCCTCTGAGTAACATCCCATCCTGATCAAAGTAATCCAACCACTTGCTTCTATCTACCATAACCAGTTCTCTACATGCTTTCCAAGGTTCTAAAAAATTCAAGTCATCATCATTAAAGGTCTTCAATTCTTCAAATCCTAATACTATCACTCTCATCTATGTGAGAAAATTCCTTCTCCTACTTAATGCATCAACAACTTTGTTAGATTTTCCACTTCTATGCTTCAACACAAAGGTATAACTCTGCAAAAACTCTACCCATCTCATATTTTTTTGATTCAACTTAGTCTGACTGTTCAAATACTGTAAAGCTTGATGATCTATATACAACACAAATTCCTTAGGCAAAAGGTAATGTCTCCACTTCTTCAAGGTTTGAACTATGGCATAAAACTCCTGATCATACACTGAATATATCCTTTAGGCATCATTCAATTTCTCACTGAAATAAGCTACTGCTTTATGGCAATATGAAGGAGTTGATTATGTGTTGCATTGATTTTTTGTCATTCATGTCAACACTAGCTGTTATGATTGGTTACCAACAGACAGGTTTTGGTTACCGGTAAAAGAACTAGTGTTACCGGTAGAAGGGGCTATCAGTTGGATACTATCAACATGTTTGGATCAATGGAATATGTTTGGTTTGATGTTTCTGGAGCATGTTTTGGTTAGTTGGTATTGACTTGGTGATCGGACGCTATCATACACTCTAGTAAGCCTATACTGGTAAGGGTTTAAGGTTTTACCGGTGTAATACCCTAAAAATGGTCATCTAAACCATGGGCCCCTAATCTCGACGACGTCACCAAGGTCCTAACCAAAGGCAATTAAATAAATCTTGAGCACACAATTAATTCTTTAATCATCAAATGTCACATGGCAAATTAATAACTCAATATTAATTAAATATTTATTTAATTAATTAAATCATTCCAAGTAAATCATTTTAAACAATTATCTTATTTATTTTAATTAAATATCTTTTGCATATTTAATTAAATAAACCAATTTGCCATTAAATCATCAAAAAAAGGAATTTAATTAAATAAATCAATTGAGCACAAATCTTCAAAAATGGAAATAAATCAAAAAATGAATTAATTGACCAAGAAAGAATTAAAAATTTGAGAAAAGAAATCAATCGGAGATAATCTTGAAAAAAAAAACAAATTAAAAATTGATGAATAATCTCAAAGAAAGCAATTAAAACAATTAAATCTTAAAATTGAATGAAATAGAGAATAAATCAGTTTTTTCTTCATTTTATCTTGATTTTATCTTAATTTTAGCTCAATTTCCTTTAAAACTCAGAAAAGCATCCAATCACATCAATTCACCTAGATTGTGCTTCCTCTTGGAAAATCTTGACCGCTCATCATCATTTGATCTCAGCCTTTGGTTTCTTTTTGAATTTTCTATAAATTTAGGCTCTCATCTCTTATTCAGGAGATCCTAGAAAATATATTGTTATTATGTTGTTTTTGCTCTAGGTTCATTGAGAATATTGCATATTAATTATTTCATATTGATTAAATCATTTAGCTTAATATGGCTTAAATCTTGTTAGATTAATCTTGCATCCATCTAGCTTAATATCATGCTCATATAGATTTAAAAATCCTTCATCTTGGTGTTGTCTAGTCACTGGATTGCTTATACAAATCTGAGAGCAATCTTATACTCGCATCTTTTAGAAGGCAATGGGTCGATTTGTTATGGTTTTATTATTCATGTTTATATCTGTCTAACCATGCATGTAATGACTTAATTGAAGTGTTGTGTATTGCAGATATAGATACAGGTCCACTTTTCACACACACATTTCTGGCGCCCACCGTGGGGCAGAAAATTACTTTTTTCGGCCTCAAAATCATTTTTTTTATCTTGCAAGTTTCGTCCGTACAGTCTCTACGAAATATCGTACGAGCAATTTCATTGCATCGTACGACATTATATTGACACCTGCAATTTATCGTATGAGACAATATTATATCCTATAAATTATCATACGAATCAGAATATGGACTCGTACGACAAACTGATTCTGTTATATCTTGTCGTTCTATATTGATTTATGACTCATATGACATACTACTTATGCTATCTTCTATCGTTCTGTATTGATTTCTAACCCGTACGATAAAAGTGTTTTGTCGTTCCATTTTATGAGGATTGTCGTATGATTATGTTTTCTGATAGATTAAAAAAAACAAATTACTTTTCAGGGTTTTTCTTGAATTAAACTTTGATTATGCTAATGCTGACCCTGAATTGTCTTTTGTCTTCCTGAGATTTTCATAGCCTAACCAATTTCTTATAGGACACTTGTCAAAGAATTTTATTGATCAAACACATGCCTGTCGAAGAATGAAAACAATATGACTACGTTGTTTTTGCAGGTTGCCTAAGGAGAATCGACTAAACATTGTGTATTCATTTAATATTTTCTTAGGCACTTAAATTGCTATCTGGTTAAAGAATAGATATGTCTTTCATGTTTTCATAAAAATCTAAGAGGTAGGAGAGTATGCTCTTGTCTTTTATAGACAATTAGAAATCTAGACCCTTGAAGCTTTTTTCTAACTTTTGAGATTTGTGTACCTTTAGCAGGCCTGTCACAGTGGGGAAAAGTAATCACCCTATGAGAATGACCCAAGTGAGTACAGCTGGACCTGAGCATTCCAACTCACTATAATAAATAGGCCTCTGGTGATTAAAGTCTCAGAGGATGGGATTATTTGAGTTTTCTCTTTGAGATCTCTCATACCGAGCATTTGTAGGGCCTCATGATCTCAATCACATTTACGTGACTACAGCTTGTTTCGGTACCTTGTTAGGCTATAGGCCTCCATCACGCTTGTGTGACTTCAAGGGGTAATTTCAAATGAAATTCCTAACTAAGAACTATAAGATAGAAGCTACCCGATTGATAATCTTTGTGCAAGAGAGATAGTAACTCTCCCAAGAAACTTGCCATATCGTGCCCCCATTAGTGTTTGGAGTCAGCTAATACGATGTTGAGAATCCATTATGTGAGACTCAACAGCCGTATTCTGATTAGCTATTAGGTGTGTACCTAAGTTAGCAAGCAAAGGTTTTCTTCTCTAAGCCAACTTCCATAGGGTTAGTGTGTTGTGATTGAATTATTATATATCTTACGTGTTTTCTATTTTTTCATCCCTCAAATTAAAACTGGAATACTGAAACTAAAGAAAACAAGATCAAACAACTCAGTGATAAACTCTACCCATGTCAAAACTAGTCTATCCTGGTCAAGAATTAGTCCATCTCAGAATTGGTTATACTCAGTTGTCATACCCAGTCATTGAAAAACTCAGAATTTTTAGTCTATGCTCTGTGAACAGTCATACGAGTCTGGTAAATTGTCATCCTACACCATATCCTGTGTCGTGCGAGTCTACTAAATTGTCATCCTAAGGTCAATCCTATGTCATACAAAACCCAACAGTCTGTCATTCAAAGCTAAATCCTATGTCGTATGAGACATAATTGAACAGAATTATTTGTCATCCAAGACCTACCCATTTGTCGTATGATACTACATAGCAACTCGTACGAAATAGAACTGTCATCGTCCTAAACCTGTTATACTATCGTACGGTTTCAGAAATCCTGTCGTACGGGTCTTTGATTTTGCCAGTCCAGAACAGTCAAACCTGTCCAAAACAGTCTATAGCGAGCCTAAAACTAGTTATCATCCTCCTAAGCATAAACAACCTTGATAGTGTACCTCTACCATTGTGTTGCACAATTTTGTCAATCATCTTTAAGCTAGTTCAAATAAACATCTTATCAAACCTAAGTTAACTTGGATAACGTCTTACACAAGATAGATCATTCTTGAAACTAGACCATAACTTAAGTTACTTCTCTCAATCACTACGTTAAACAAACTACTAGCTACAATTTGATCTTGACTTCTGCAACACATCTCGCTCTCGGTCCTGTCAGTTACAAAATACCTATTCAAACCAAAAATTCTCGTAGCAAAAAAGACAAAGAAAAAGAAATGCCCTTTGTGTCAAAAGATAATCCATTCTTTGTGGAAGACCCCTTTTACAATAAACCGTCCTCATCATAGATACCAGTTTACAACATACCAATCTTTGGTCAAACCCTATCTCCCACCATGTTTGGGGAAAGACAAGAAAGAGAAGCTAATAAACGAGACAATCGTGACAACTTTAGCAGCCATGCCACTAAATCTGAGCTTCCTGAACCTCATGAAGTCAAAGTACATAGATGTGAATGACAAACAATTTCAGAAAATGATGAAGGTCATCATGGCTAGGAAAAAGAAGACTATTTCCTAGAATTAGCAAAGCAAGGTGCCAAACTGCCTACTAGTTATAATGTGGAGGCCCTCATTGCTAAAGAGGAAGAGACACCATGGGGAAAAATGAGCAAACAAATGCAAGCATTATAAACTGCGGTCACAAGAATAGAAAACAAAGATAAAACGCCAAAACAATATGCTCATTCCCATTTGACAAAAACCTTTACATGTCTCCATTTCCTTCATGAGTTGAGATCCCAAAATTTGACAAATATGATGGTACCTCAAATCCTCACAATCATGTCAGAGAGTTTTGTGCCACTTGTATGGAGTTCATGCACGATCAAACGTACCTCATGCACCTTTTCCCAAGGAGTTTAGGGGGTCAAACAATGGAATGGTTAGCAAGCCTACCCAAAGGGATAAAAAACATTTGAAGAACTAATCCAACTATTTTTACAACAATACGCATACAACATTCATCACCCAGTCACTATGATAGAGCTTTGCAATACCAGACAAAAGATAGGAGAACCCTTTCTCACTTTCCTCCAACGATGGAGAAAGATGTTCTCTAGATATTCACGGACCATCCCAGATCTTGAGAAAATGGATATCTTCATCAACAACTTAGTCCCTAAATTGAAATACAGTGTCTAGATGCAAGTACACCCTTAATTCAACAAAATGGTAGATAACACCCTCAGAATGGAAGACGTGCTTATCAAAAAGGGAGATATATCACTTTGGAAAGAAACATCACAAGGTTCTAGCTCTAAAGAAAAGAGTAAATACTGGAAATATGGCAAAGATAGCAACAAGAATGTTGTTAATGATGGAGTGGTAGATACTGTCCAAGAAAAAACAAAATCCACAATATTTAACTTGGCCAGTGGCACGCAAGCACTCAAGGCAGCTGAAACTACAACAGAGAATCCCCCAAAGAAAACAAGAGAATGGTTTAAATAAAAACCTTGGCTTTCAAAGCCTAAGCGTGATTTTACTCCTCTAGATGAATCATATGAATCGGCTTTTAAAATTTATTGGCAAATAATCTGATAACATTACTAGACAATTCTAGACCATATGACCCAGAAATTAGACCCAAATGGTGGAGAGAAAATGAATGCTATGACTACCATCGAAACAAGGGACATAACATAAACCACTGCATGAAACTCCGACATGAAATCCAAGATCTCATTGACGTAGGCAAGATCATTGTTGGAAATCATGCAACTAATGATGATCATAAGGCCTTTAAAGATCCCTTACCCACTTATGAACAAGGAGATTCCTCAAAATCCAAGGGAGGAGCTAGAGTCAATTATACTTACACTAACAATGATAATGTGATCAACATGATTGAATCTGCTCAAGCTGAATATTGCAATGTGATCATAGTCCCAGACCACCAAAATCAAGTACAAGCTACTAATGCCATGACTCGCGCTCAAAGGAAGATTACTCTCCCAGGAGCCAATTCCTCAACTTTCAATCAAACAACATCAAACCTACCAAATAGACAAACAGACACAATCATGGCTAAATTAAAACAATTGGCTTCATTGTCTTCTCCTGGTTATAGTATTGTCGAACAATTGAACAGAACCAATGCTCAAATCTCCATTTTGGAACTACTTAATATTTCTTCTACTCATAGAGAGGTCCTGGACAAGGCTTTACTTACCACCAGTGTCCCTAAAGATTTAGACGTAGATCGGTTTCAATCTATGGTGGGTCACCTGACTTCACCTCATTATCTCACTTTCTCTAAAGATGATGATAAATCATTGAGTCACCCACATAACTAGCCATTACACATTGAAGCCATGATCCATAAACACCGAGTTAAACATGTTTTGATAGATGGGGCGCTGGGTTGAATATTTGTACATACAATCTATTGACACAGCTGGGATTTTCTGCTAATGTTATTGATCCAACAAAGAAAATAACAATCAAGGATTATGATGAAGAAGAAAGAACCTCTAAGGGTCTAGTATGATTACCGATCAGGGTAGGACCTATAGAAAGAGATGTCATTTTTCAAGTCCTAGATCTTCATCTTTCATACAACATCTTACTAGGCAAGCCATGGATTCATGAAATGAACACAGTACCATCTATGTATCATCAATGCCTGAAGTTTCCTTATAATGGAGTTGAAGTCAATATTCTTGCCGATACGAGTTATACCTGCAATGTGTTAACGCAGAGTGCTGATGCTTTTGTTCCTCATAATAGAGTTGCCTCCACAACTGAATGTTCAAAATCTTTGCTAAAAGATTTACAAAAGAAATTGAAAATCACAAACACTAGCATAGATGGCTACAAAATAGAGCCTATACTCTCACTAATGTCTCTTCCTCCATCACCAAGACAATTGAGAAAACCATCAAATGCTATGAAGCCACAAACTTCAACTCCAAAAGTCATTTATGATGGTGTCTTTATACAGTCCTCTACTTCTCTTGCAAGTGAAATAGAAGAGGATGATGTTCTCAAGTCACTTTTCAAAGAAGACAGTGCAAATAAAGAAATACGACATTGTGAGATTTCTTCGACACAATATGGTCCAGGCTATAAGATGCTTTAATGCATGGGATATTTAGGTACTTGTCCTCTTGGCAAATGTCAAAAAGGTATTGTTGAACCTATTCAGTTACAAACTAAGTCTACCAATGATAAAGTTGGACTGGGATATGATCCAAGAAAGCCATCAGATCAGAAGCACATTCCCCACCATCAACGTAAGTGGAAGAAAAAGTTACTACCTTTAACAACACAAGAAATTAGTACTCAACAAACTCAGGAGGAATGTGACAGTGAACAAAAAGAATTGCCCACCCAGAGGGAGAAAAAAAATGGTAATCAAGTTCCAGTTATATCAGCTATAATACCACATGAAGTAGAAGTCCTAGAGGATATGAGAGATGAAGTATATAGAATCAGAGAATTGTTTGTACCGCTGAACATTCTAGTCACATATACTGGCAGACAACAAGTAGATGATTCAGAAACTGATTCAAATGAGTATGAATGGAGTCCTGACCATCTCTCAAATACATCTACTATAGAAACCCCTGAAGACTCTAGAGTTATCATAGATAATGCACAAGAGATGATACACCTAAAAATGCAAAAAGAAATGGAAGAAATCAGACTAAAAAGACAAGAAGACTATGAACAATAGATGGAGGAAGAAAGGACACAAGCAATTTCTTCACCTACTAACTCTACCCCTAATGAGGTAGGACAAATCAGGTATGGAACTGCAAAAGAAGAATTAGAAGCTACAGAAATAGAACCAGTCATCAGTCTAGAGGAAGCTGAATGGAAGAGACGACAGCGATTAATAGAACCGTCAAAGTCATGTCCACAAGTGTGTCAAATACAAGCAATCAATGAACCAAATCACGAAGGAACTTGCAGCATCAAAGATGTGGGTGTTGATACTATATATACCTTTACTAAGCCACTTGAAGATGAGTCAACAACTTCATCCTATGACTCTGATGACTCAGACAGGAGCTCTATTTATAACAACAACTATTCAACAATGTATTATGACTACTCTATCATGAATGATGAGATATTGTCTACTGTCACACCACGGTATGTAGTCTAGTCTGAAGTAGGTGACAACGCTAGAAGTAGGTCGGTTAGGTTAGGTCCAATAAATACTAACATGAATTTTGATAATTGTGTCGTAACTCTTCCTGGTCTCGAGACACATACGCAAGGTAGTCTTCTGGGACTCGACTGGTCAGTCCGAAGCCATGATGATAGTACCGTGAACTCCCTTGAGCCTATTCCAACCTTATCCTTAATGCATCCGGAACTAATTGATTGTACTCTTTATAACCAACCCTTGAATGTACGTACTTTTGCCAATGACTATACGTTAGCCTATTATCTCAATGCAGTTGAACCCATGTACTCTTCCACGAGTGAACAAAGTGAACTAAAGCGGATATCAAATATCTTAGTCGCAAAAATAATAAAAATAAAAATAAAAGATCTGATGGCGAAAACCACATTGTGGCGGTGTCAAAATCTAAAAAAGAGAAAATAAAGGACATACTTAAAGGTCAAAACCTCTCTGAGGCACTTGAAGGTGAGATACTTGATATACTGCCAAGTCACTTCCAAGAGAGATCTTCCATATTGATCTAGCCAACTAAGCCAGTGAACATTGGGAGTCAAGAGACACCACACATCATTCATTTAGCTCAATCACTATCAACGGAAGAGTTAAAAGATTTCAGCAACCCTTTTTTAGAAAAGAAGATCAGCTTTGCATGGACATATTTAGATATGCCAGGACTAGATCCTGATCTCATCATGCATCATCTCTCTATTACACCAGGAGTTAAACCAATCAAGCAAAAACTCTGTAAGATGCACCCTCATCTGGCACTGCTAGTCAAAGCTGAACTAGAGAAATTGATGAAAGTTGGATTTATCAGAGCTATAGACTATGCAGAATGGATATCAAATATAGTACCTATATCAAAGGCAGACAAATCTATTAGAGTTTGCACAGACTTCATGGATCTCAACAAAGCATGTCCGAAAGATGATTTTCCATTACCCAACATTGACATGATAGTAGATATGAATGTTGGATATGAGATGTATTCATTAATGGATGGATTCTCTGGTTACAATTAGATCAAGATAGCACCTAAAGATCAAGAAAAGATAGCTTTCACATGTGCATGGGGAACCTTCTGCTGGAATGTTATGCCATTTGGTCTAAAGAACACAGGAGCAACTTACCAAAGAGCAGTAACCACTATCTTCCATGATATGATGCATAAAAACATGGAAGATTATGTTGATGACAACCTAGTAAAGACTATGAAGAGATCTACGCATATTCAAGAGCTAGGCCTCATACTAGATAGAATGGATAGATTCAAGCTCTGATTAAATCCTAAAAAATGTGCATTTGGAGTAACATCAGGAAAATTGCTTGGTTACATAATTTCAAAAAAAGGAATTGAGGTTGATCCTAAAAAGGTCCAAGCTATAATGGAAATGCCTCCGCCCAAGAACATCAGTCAAATGAGAAGTTTACAGGACTATCTTCAATCAATAAGGTGTTTTATATCTCAGCTAGCAGACAAAGCTCAACTCTTCACAAAGGTATTAAGGAAAGGGATTCAATACAATTGGGATAAATATTGTGAATGACATTTACAACAAATCAAAGAATGTCTTTCTAATCCACGCATATTAATGCCACCGATTCAAGGTAAGCCACTGATCCTGTATATATCAACTATAGATACTTCACTAGGGGAACTTCTAGCACAACAGGATGACAATAAAAAGGAATGAGCTATCTATTACATCAGCAGAACATTAGTGTCATATGAAATGAGCTACACTATAATAGAGAAAGCATGCTTAGCATTGGTCTTTGCATCACAAAAATTAAGGCACTATATGTTGGCACACTCTATTAAGTTGGTAGCTAAGATTGGTCCACTCAAATATCTTCTCAGTAAAGTAACGCTTACAGGAAGACTGGCCAAATGGGTCATGGTTCTTACAGAATTTGATATCAAATATGTGGAATGTAAAGTCATCAAAGGACATGTTATTGTAGACCAACTTGTTGATGCTCCACTTGAAGACAGTCAACCTTTGCATATAGAATTCCCAGATGAATCAATCATGCACCTTACTGAACAATTATGGAAGATGTACTTTGATGGGTCTTTCACTCAACATGGTTCTGGTGCCAGAATACTTTTTATTACTCCTCAGAAATACTCAATTTCAAAAGTTTACAAGATTCTCTTCCCTTGCACAAACAATATTACAGAATATGAAGCTTTGGTAAACGGGATCAAGCTGGCCATCGAGTGGAAGATTGTTGAATTACACATCTATGGAGATTCTCAACTCATTATCAACCAAATCGATGATCTCTATCAGACAAGAGATGAGAAACTGATGCCTTATAAGAGAATGGTGGATGATCTCAAGAAATACTTTACCTTTGTATCATTTCAACAGATCCCCAGAACAGCAAATAGAGCAGTAGATGCAATGACCACTTTGGCATCTATACCACAGCTACAGGAGTCTAATTTTTTCTTTGAATTCCTGGTGGAAGAGTTACATTACCCTACCTATGATTCTCCCGAGTCCCAAATGGTATGTTCTATTATTGGACATGACTCATCTCGTTATAGCCACATTTTCTCTTGCCTACGTGACCAATTCATCCCTGCTAATCTTTCCCAAAATGAAAAAAGGAACCTAATCTGAAATGTGTCATGATACATCATCATTGCTAATGACCTATTCAGGCAAGGTTTAGATAATACTTTACTTAGATGTCTAGAAACCGAAGAGTCCCAACGTGCATTATCTGAGGTTCATGAAGGTGTTTATGGATCCCATTCGAACGGTCTAACTTTAGCACGAAAACTACTAAGGGTTGGCTACTACTGGCCAGACATGGAGAAAGAAGCTATAAAATTTGCTTAAACCTATGAAAAGTGTCAGCTGCATGGGCATCTTATACATGCTCCAGCAAGGGATCTCATACCCTTTGTGACACATTGGCCCTTCCAACAGTGGGCATTTGATCTAATTGGCCAAATATATCCTGCATCATCTAACAGACACAAATTTATTATCACTGCCACTAAGTACTTCACTAAGCAGGTAGAAGCGGTTCCGCTCATCAAGGCAACCGACAAACAAGTAGCTCTATTTATTCTTAACTATATCATCTACAGGTATGGTATACCTTCATCAATTATAACAGACAATGGAGGACAGTTTAAGAACAATAATCTAGATGAACTCTGTGAGAAGTTTAAAATCAAACAACACTGGTCCTCAATATATTACCCTCAAGGTAATGGACAAGCAGAGGCATCTAACAAAAACCTATTGACTATCTTGCATAGAATAGTGAACAAATCTGGGAAGGATTGGCATCTACAGCTCAATCTTGCACTATGGGCTTATAGAACAAGTATCAGAACACCTACTAGGGATACACCTTTTTCTCTGGTGTATGGGTCCAAAGCAATATTACCTATTGAAGTAGAAATACCATCTCTAAGAGTTTCCTTGCAAGGTCTTGTTACTGATGAAGACTATATAATATCTAGATTGCAAGAGCTCGAATTGTTGGATGAGCATCGACAAATGGCGTTTGATCATCTCATAGTGTATCAAAAGAGAATGTCCAGAGGATATAACAAAAAGGTTCGACATCAAGAATTTCAGGTTGGTGACCTAGTCCTGAGAGAAATCCTAAAAATTAGCAGTTTTGAGACAACAAAGGGAAGTTTGAACCCAACTGGTTGGGTCCCTATATCGTTATTGCAGCTTTTGGCTCTGGTGCCTATCAACTCTCAATATCGAAAGGAGAACAACTCCATGAACTGATCAACACCATCCATCTGAAGAAATTCTTCACCTAAATATTCTCTGCTCTAGCAGCTTATACAGCGAAAAAGTCCTGAAAAAATCCTAAAAATCTAGAAAAGTCCTACAAAAAAAAAAAGAGGAAGGAAAAAAGGAAAAAAAAAGAGAAAATGCCTTGCTGAAAACATGGTAAACATGCACCTTTGTAAAAATATATATATGCATCTCTGCCAAGCAAGAGAAAACCTAGCAAACAGGTGCCTCTTGTATTCAAGCACTCCATCTATCAATGCAACGTTGGCATTCCCACTTTCATGCATCTTTGCTTTCACTTGTACATATCTTTTGGTCACTTTCATGACATCCTGGTTTGTTGGAACCCTCATGGCTCAAAACCGATCAATGTCCTAGTCTTAGGGTAATCAACCGAGCACATTACATGTCCTAAGTAGTATCAACCAAGTCAACCTTATGTCAGTGAAACCTGGTCGTCCACTTCGAGTCAATTGCCCGTCTCCCAACTACTGCATATTTTTATCACTGAGTAAACAAGCAAAACAATATAACGGAAAACAATCACTAAATAGTTTGATCTATAAATGAAGATTTTCTTTGTCTGTTGTCTTTTAATTGGTTTTTTGATTATTATCCCTCTAAGTAACTCGAGGAAGTCTATCTAAACTAAGAGGAGCAAGGATTGGGGGCATAATATCTTCTTTGTTTTCTGCTTGAAGGAATGATCCCAATGATCTGGAAACATCTAAATTAGCTAGGTGTCTGTGATAAGAGCCTTCACATCAAGGTGAAATCACCTCACATACCTTGACTCCACTTATTTGAATGTTACAGGGAGGTTCCCATCATTTCTTTGTTTGTTTTGAGGGAATTTCTTTATTGTGCAATTCGGGTCCATGTGTAATTTGTCCAAGGATATGAACGGAAAAAGGGTCGTTGTAGACAAGATCATTAAATATTGCACATGAAAAGAAAGGAACTCTACTCTGCCTACTATAAATTGTAAAATGCTCAATGATGAAAATTAAGTTGTTCAAATCCAGTGACTAGGTTTAGGTTGCATTTTGCATATCATTTTACATTTCATTCTACATCTCATGAATTTAGAGTGATTTTGGCATAATAACAATGATCTCTTTATCTTCTAAATGAGAGTTGGAGCTTCATCATTTCTTCGCTAAGTGGTCTCTTTTCATCATTTCTCCAAATGAGTACTTGTGTTTTGAGATGTTAGCTGCATACATGAGCATCTTATATAGATTTATACATTCATTATCACTTATTTGCATTCATTTTATTGCATAGAAAAATGAAAAATTTGCATTACTCATTACTCATTACTCATACTCATACTCATTCATTTATGTGCATATGAAAAGAAAGAAAGATAGACATCTATGATCATTTGCATTACATACATTCATGCTGAAAAGAAATGCATACATATAGAATAAAGCATATAAAAGACATCTCATAAGCTAATCAACACAAGTACGATGAAGTCAAATTGGATCTCATATATATATATATATATATATATATATATCATGTCAAGTCTAAGGTACAAAATGATGCGGAATAACATATACAAACTCCCATCGGAGTAAGAATCGTATAGGCTACAAAAAATGGGTGTCTACAAAAAATATTCGAGCTACAACAAGAAATAATCTAACTAGCACCCTCTCCCTCATCGCCTGGTGGAGGAGGCAGAGCATATACTGTGAGTAGGGTATCACCTGTTGAGCAACAAGAACTGCAACACTATATGCTGCAACATACTAGGTCACCCTACTAGTCTGGTGAAGGACCTCCTATCGCAAGGGCTCTATCTCTTCTCTCATCTCTGCTCTCAGTGTTGCGATCTGGTGATCACGCTTGGCCCTCACCTTAGCAAGCTGTCAGTCCCACTCTGCCAACTAAGTCTAAGCCACTATCAACTGTGACTGCAGCTCTACAAGCCCTCAGCGACCTTCCAGCGTCTGTCCCCTACTCTCTCGCAGGCTTCTCACCTCCACCTCCACCGCCATCTCCACCCTGCTCATCCCTCCACTATAGAACCTATCTTGGAGCTACTTGCTCCTCCTTAGTCCCACCCAATCTCACACCCACTCCTCCTAGGGATCCACCCTCACCCCACTGTTGTCCATCCTCAGCTGGCACCCTACTGCTGCTAGCACCAGGATCACCACCTGTCTGCCTCGGAGCCTCGGCTCTCTGTCCCTGCCTCTGGCCCTGTCCCTATCCCTATGCTAGTGTAGGGGCATCATCCTCAACATCCTCAATACAAGGAGTATGCTCACGCAGATCTGTGAATCAAGGGAACGGATACTGCTAAAAATAATCTCCATATTGGGGCAATTCCCCTGCATCCGCTACATCATCCATGTAATCCCACCTCAGGCAGTGTAAACCAGTCAACTCCTGCATTACCAACGCATATGACAACCGTGGGGACCATCCCTATCTCTCCTCATCGGCATACTGAGCATGATTTGTGTACTCCTACGAGATCCCATGAGGCCGACCATACTGCCTCATCACTTGAGAAATGACGAATCGCTCCACAATGGTTTGTGACCTCCCGATCAGTGGGTGTGTAACAAACAAGTCCCTATGAACTAGCCGCCAATCATTCCATAGCTCCAAACCTCTGTATGGTCTCCATACAACGGCTATCAAGTCATCGAGCTACCATCTCCAAAAATTTGTCTTGCCCAGATGGGGCTATGTATTATATCCAGCATACCTATAAATGATCGGCTGCCCAAGGTCTCTATTGTCAACTACTATCAACCAACAAATGGGAAGGTGCTCCCAAGCCCACACCTGCAAAATATATACCCCAGAGGCCATGCTCTGCCCATCTCTATACACGATCTCATGCATCTCCCGATACATGTGGGCCAATAAACAAGAGCCCCAGCCAAGTCTCTGAAGGGTCTCTATCAACCTCTCTAGCATCTAACCCCATCTGCACTGGAAGCTATGCTGCCCTCTATCTAGCATAAGAAAACAACCTATGAATCCTACTAGGACGCATGCCAGAAGATACTCCTCAGTGTACCTGCTCATAAGAATATCCCAACTCATGGACTGCGTCAAAATGTCAGGATCATTGAAGACATGCCTGACTGCCTACAATCTTGGAAGGTGCCCTGAATCATAATCCACCTTATCCCCAGCAAAAGGGATATGGAGGATCCTGTATACATCCTCAAGAGTGATCGTCAACTCCCCCACCGGCAGATGAAACGTATTATTCTTTGAATGAAACCGCTCTACCAATGTTGTGAGCATCCCGTGGTTCACACGGATATCGAGTAATCTCAACAAATGAGTCAAGCCGCACAAATCAATATGAGCCTACTCAACCTCAGATAAATCTTGCACTAATGCCATGGTAGGAGGATACACACATCTGAAAAATACAGCAGGTAATCGAACCTGCAAAAACCCAACAATGAAGCATCAAAAAACATTCCAAATGAGCCTACAAGAGAAGCAAAACATCACGCAAATCCAACTAAGTCAAATGCAAAACCAAAATTTCATGTTTACACCTTCAAAAATGCTTGTTGTCTCTTGAACGACAAAGCACAAATAAGAAGAATCTCGTACGAGCCAGGATTAGCTCTCACATGACAAAACAACCTCAAAAGACAAACTTTTAGACCACGCATGACAAAATGGTCTTTTTACAGACCTATCGTACGACACACGGGTGGCCCTAGAATGACAAATCTAATGGGTTCAAATGACAAAAGAAATTAGGCCAGTTACTCGTACGAGATAGGATCCTGTCTCGCATGATAAACCGTGACGCCTGACCCCAAACATTGGAAAAACTTGCAAAATGAACAAAAAAATTCAAAATTGAAAACATAAATAGGCTTAAGATCGATCACTTACCATTGGCTCATAGTTTCAAGGTCAATTATGTCTTCTTTGGCACTCGAATCGATGCTGACGAGTAGGGACCACCATTTTCTTCGCAGAAGGCTTTTTGAATTTTCAAACTTGGAGGGTTAAAATGAATTGAAAATGACACTTTTATCCCATATATAGCCAAAAACCTAATTTTTCAACTTGCTCCGATGGACACAAAAATTTTACTCTTAGCTAATTTGATCGTTCTGATTCCATTTTCGGGATCAAAATTCAAGATCATTTTGCTAGTCAATTTCAGATTTTGGACCACTTAGCGCTCTTTTCATCAAAAGCTCATTCTTTCTTCAACTTTGCACTCAATTTCTCACTAAATTTTCAAAAATTCCTCTGAATCAATTTGTGCTCAAATCATTATCATCGCTCAAAATTGCCTATAATCATTATCATCACTCAAAATTGCCTATAATCATGAACCATTGCTATCTTTCTATTTCGCTCCTGAGGGGGCATACTCGTGACCTTATGACCTCACATTCTTCAAATGTCAAGAAAATTTCCAAATCTTCATCGAAAGTCGAGCCAAAAAAAAAATCTATTTCAACTAAAGAAAATCAATCAAATAAGACCTCATCGGTAGGGGCATATTTGTTTCATCGCTTTTTATCAAGTTGATATTTGTCTTCGTCTGAATCTATCTCTTAATGTTAATCAGTTTCATCGCTTTTCATCAAGCTGATTATTCATTTAAACTCAATCAAGGGTTTAAAGAGTTTCTTTGATCACACTCAATCTAAGCAGGTGTTCATTTTTCATTTCTTGATCAAGATGAACAGTTTATCTTCATTGTATCTTGATCAATCAAGTTCAAGATCAACTTTTATCATCACTCACTGTGTCTAGATAAATCAAGTTCTAGATCAGTAAGATCTGCTTCTTGATCAATCAAGTTCAAGTTCGGTATCTTTTGTTTTCTATCGTTCCTAGTTCAATCAAGTTCGAGAACGGTATCACTTTAATCAGACTTCATTCAATTTTTTTGCTTTGAATCAAGCTAAACACCTCGCTTTTAATCTAGTTTGTGATCAATCAAGTTCAAAACTGGTATCTCCTAGACATCAACTATTCTTTGAACCAATGCATTGCTCGCACATTAATTCAAAGAGGGGCAAATGTAATACCCTAAAAATGGTCATCTAAACCATGGGCCCCTAATCTCGACAACGTCACCAAGGTCCTAACCAAAGGCAATTAAATAAATCTTGAGCACACAATTAATTCTTTAATCATCAAATGTCACATGGCAAATTAATAACTCAATATTAATTAAATATTTATTTAATTAATTAAACCATTCCAAGTAAATCATTTTAAACAATTATCTTATTTATTTTAATTAAATAAACCAATTTGCCATTAAATCATCAAAAAGAGGAATTTAATTAAATAAAACAATTGAGCACAAATCTTCAAAAATGGAAATAAATCAAAAAAAGAATTAATTGACCAAGAAAGAATTAAAAATTTGAGAAAAGAAATCAATTGGAGATAATCTTGAAAAAAAAAATTAAAAATTGATGAATAATCTCAAAGAAAGCAATTAAAACAATTAAATCTTAAAATTGAATGAAATAGAGAATAAATCAGTTTTTTCTTGATTTTATCTTGATTTTATCTTGATTTTATCTTGATTTATCTTAATTTTAGTTCAATTTCCTTTAAAACTCAAAAAAGCATCCAATCACATCAATTCACCCAGATTGTGATTCCTCTTGGAAAATCTTGACCGCTCATCATCATTTGATCTCAGCCTTTGGTTTCTTTCTGAATTTTCTATAAATTCAAGCTCTCGTCTCTCATTCAAGAGATCCTAGAGAATATATTGTTATTATGTTGTTTTTGCTCTAGGTTCATTGAGAATATTGCATATTAATTATTTCATATTGATTAAATCATTTAGCTTAACATGGCTTAAATCTTGTTAGATTAATCTTGCATCCATCTAGCTTAATATCATGCTCATATAGATTTAAAAATCCTTCGTCTTGGTGTTGTTTAGTCACTAGATTGCTTCTACAAATCTGAGAGCAATCTTATACTTGAATCTTTTAGAAGGCAATGGGTCGATTTGTTATGGTTTTATTATTCATGTTTATATCTGTCTAACCATGCATGTAATGACTTAATTGAAGTGTTGTGTATTGCAGATATAGATACAGGTCCACTTTTCACACACACAACCAACAGAGATTTTACTGAGAATCTTTGACAAGATGCATAAGTGGTGTTGGTGCGGCTTCTAGTGGAGGTTGAGGATGGTGATGGTGATCATGTTTAAGATTTGGTTGATTGGGATCATTTCTTTAGTATGTGTGGACCTAAATTGGGTCCTAGTTTATCTAGGTTATGGACCAGTATCTGTAACATGTTGGAGGATGTTCCTGATACGTTACCGGCAGGATTTAGGGATTGGTTAATGTTGTTTTGGTCTAAAGCCAACATGGCATATCATTATAATTTGGATGTATGTGATGATTTTATTATAATATCTTTTAGCTAGTCAACCTAATTGGTTTAGCCTTTAGGGTTGGTATAAATATGATGTAAGATTTCATTGTAGATCATGAGGTAAGGGATATGGATATGTAAGGAGAAAACAATGTAATATTCATTGAGCAGAGGATTTGGTCGATCATTGGAGATTGATTTGGGTTTGTAGAAGAGGTTTAAGGCCTCTGGTATTGAGTTTAACCGGGACTGTAATTAGGCATGGTAGATGCTATCATTGGCAGTTCATTCTTCTGGATTGATATCCAATTATACTAAGAGGGTTATAACCTCTTTGTAGTTAGTGAGACTCCTTTTGTGATGAGCAGTTTGCTCTAGGCTATTGGCCTTCCTGTATGTACAAGCCCATTATTGTAATATTTATTCATGTGATCAATGGATAGATATTGTGGTTCTCCAATCCCAACATGGTTTTTCCTCTTTGAGTTTTTCCATGTATAAATCTATGGTGTTTATCTTTTGCAGTTTCATTGTTGCTTATTGTTATATTCTTTTATGTTTACCGGTTGATAAGTTGTTATATTAATAATATTAAATTTCTCCATTTTGATAGAACACTGGTTCACCCCCCCCCCCTTCTCAGTGTTCTTGGATTCCAACAATTGGTATCAGAGCCTGGTTCTTTAGAGGAATTTTAACAGCTTGAGGAAGATCTCATTTCTGGAATCTATGGAGATCAGTTTAAGGAATGAACTTCAAGTAGCTCTTGAAGACTATGATGCTGAAAGATTGAGGAACATGAAGTTACAAGATGAGTTTAGATCTACAAAGGAATTCATTTTTACTATGCATGAGAGTTTGTCAACTGCACAAGCTAGAAGGAAGGAACTTTTACAAAATCAAGATGATGAAGAGAAGGATGCCCTTAAGGAACAATTTTAGAATCTAAGTCAAGAGAATATGGTCATGAGGAGTGAAATGGAAGCCTTAACTATGCGGATGTCAAAGGAGATTGAAGATTGTAAGAAGAAGGAAGAAAATCTTGCTATATCTCTGAAAGATAGATCTGAGGAATGTATTAGGTTGGTTCATGAGAATGATATGTTGAGAACTGATTTAGTACAATCCCAGAATAATGAACAAGAGTTGGAGAGACAAATAATAACTTTGAGAAATGATCTGACTACTGTGAGTATAAAGAAAAATTAAAGAATAGTTCTGCTAATCTTGATGAATTATTAAAGGATCAAAGGGACACTAGGGACACTAGTGGTCTTGGATTTGAGCATAGAGAATGCTCTAGGACTGCAAATGAAGATCAAACATCTAGAATGTATGATGATTAGAAGGTCAACCAGAATCAAAGGTCACCGGTAAGGCAGTCCAATGCACATAAATTTAATGGTAGATACTTTGTTTGTAATAAATTTGGTCATGTGGCCAGAAATTGTAGAAATAGAGAAAATCTAAATAATAATGCAGTTTGTGGTCAGTGTTCAAATTGTAAGAAGTATGGTCATAGGACAGAAGATTGTAGAATGAATGTGAAATGGTATGCATGTGGAAATTTTGGACATATGGCTAATCAATGCAGGTCAAGGAATGGTCAAGGTTACAATAAGGAAATTCTGAAGAACAATGTGACTTTTTATGCATGCAAAAAAGTATGACATATTGCTAAATTTTGCAGCAGCAAGGATCCACCGATATGAAGTAATAAATCTAATGAGAAGGGAAAGCAGAAGGTTGATGACATTCGAAAGGAGAATGAGAATAAGTGGGTTATGAAATCTAAGGCTCAACTAGCAGAACCGAATGCCCCAGATGTTCTTTTGGCTAAAGGATATAACCCAATTACTCAACCAGCAGAGCAGAATGTTCCTACACCAGCAGGAAACTCATTCGGTAACTAAGGCATTCACCTTAGGGGGAGGAAAATTGATGACAGATGTCGCATTGCCCCTGGTAGTGGTCTGAAAGCCTGTTTCAGACCTTTGGAAGTCAATTTAGACGTTAACCAACAAAGACTTGTTGGATCTTGGATCTAGTTTGGTTCACCGGTAAGAAACCTTATGAGTTATGGTTTGGCAATACACCTACAGTTAAGTATTTCAAAATCTTTGGTAGTAAATGTTATATCAGAAGAGATGATTTCATTGGCAATTTTCATCCTAGATGTGATGAAGGATTTTTTCTTGATTATTATAATGAATGCAAGGCATATAGATGTTATAACAAGAGATCACAAAGAATTGTGGAGAGCACTAATGTCAAGATGGATGAGTGGTATTGAGGTAGAATTAGAATGGTCTTAACTAAACTGGTAACACCTTTACCAGAACAGAATGTTGAGCCAGTTACTCTGGCAATATCAAAAAATTCATCAGTGACTAAAGATCAAGGAAGTGGAATAGAGAGTCAAAAGACTCCTAGGCTGAATCATTCAGGAGGTCAGATATCTGGACAAGGAGAAGGTTGGCAGCTGATGAGGTATGCTTAATTTCTTTAATTATACCAGCATCAGTTATTGAAGTTTGTAAGGATGAATGTTGGATGAAAGCTATGGAAGAGGAATTAGATCAAATACATGGACTTGGATGTTATTGGAATAAATCTTGATTAGTTTGCAATGGATATTCTCAGAAAGAAGGAATTGATTATGATAGCTAGGATTTTTCAAATGTTTTCAAGGATTATCTGGTATGGCTTTTGTTTTATGATGACTTTACACTTTGAGCATGTTTAGATGTGAATTGGGTTAGAGATACAGGTTACCGGATAGGTTCATCCGGTGAAGCTTTCTTTCTTGGAAAGAAACTTGGTTTATGGATCAGCAGAAGTAGTCATGTATTTCTTTATCTACTGCTAAAGTTGAGTATGTTGCTGCTACTAATAACTGTACACAAGTTCTATGGGTGAAGCATATGTTGAAAGATATTGTAATGTACTGGTAATTATTCACTATGATGACTCTGCTTCTACAGACATATCAAGAATCTGGTATTTCTATCAAGTCTAACTTTCTAAAGGAGTTGGTGGAAGCAAATAGAGTTAGATTGGTTTGGGGAATCTTTTTGAGCATTTGAGAGATAAGTGGAGGTTTTCTACCCCTCCGATAGAGACCTCAGTGATGCTATTTGGCATCAGTTCAGTATGCATTATCAAAGCTATTATTCATTCTAGATTGATGCGGAGATGCTACTACTCTAGGGGAAATAGTTAGCCTTGTGATTCAGTGGTTTGTTTTTTTGCTTTGATATTCATGCTAGATTTCTGGTATTGATATCAAAGGGGGAGAGATAATGATGTGAAAAACTTAAAGTCATTAAGGAGTTATATACATTAAGGGGAAAGTTAATTATGTGTAATATAGAGCTTAATAGAGATATCAGTCTAAGGGGGAGATTATTGGTATAAAGAGGAGGAACAGAAATTTAGATTAGCTATCTTCCATTGGGAGAGTTTGGTTCAGGTCTATGGATGGTTAATTGGTTCAGAATCTCATTATCATATCATTTTGTGGGAGATTATTGGCTATCTTCCATTGGGGGAGACTTGTTTGGTATTTCTTAGCACTTGGATGTTTTTCACATCTAGTGTTGCCATCAATGCCAAAGGGGGAGATTGTTGGAAATATGAAGGAATTGATTGTGTGTTGCATTCATTTTTTGTCATTAATGACAACACTAGTTATTATGATTGGATACCGGCAGACAGGTTTTAGTTACCGGCAGAAGGGACTATCAGTTGGATACTTTCAACATGTTTGGATCAATGGAATATGTTTGGTTTGATATTTCTGGAGTATGTTTTGGTTGGTTGGTATTGACTTGGTGATCAGATTCTATCATACACTCTAGTAAGCTTATACCGGTAAGGGTTTAAGGTTTTACTGACAGAGATTTTACTGAGAACCTTCAGCAGGATGCATAAGTGGTGTTGGTGTGACTTCTAGTGGAGGTTGAGGATGGTGATGGTGATCGTGTTCGAGATTTGGTTTATTGGGATCATTTATTTAGCATGTGTAGACCTAAATTGGGTCTTGGTTTATCTAGGTTATGGACCGATATCTGTAACATGTTCGAGGATGTTCTTGATACGTTACTGGCGGGATTTAGGGATTGGTTAATGTTGTTTTGGTCTAAAGCTGACATGGCATATCATTGTAATTTGGATGTATGTAATAAGTTTATTGTAATATCTTTTAGGTGGCCGACCTAATTGGTTTAGGCCTTAGGGTTGGTATAAATATGATGTAAGATCTCATTATATATAATGACATAAGGGATATGGATATGTAAGGAGTGAATAATGTAATATTCATTGAGGAGAGGATTTGGTCGATCATTGGATATCGATTTGGGTTTGCGAAATAGGTTTAAGGCCTTCGGTATTGATCTTAACCGGGACTGTAATCAAGCATGGTAGATGCTATCATTAGTAGTTCATTCTTCTGGATTTATGTCCAATTATGTTGAGGTGGTTATAACCTCTCTGTAGTCAGTGAGACTCCTTTTGTGATGAGCAGTATGCTCTGGGTTGTTGTCCTTCCTGTATGTGCAGGCCCCTTATTGTAATATTTATTCATCTAATCAGTGGATAGATATTGTGGGTCTCCAATCCCACCATAGTTTTTCCTCTTTGAGGTTTTCCACGTATAAATCTATGGTGTTATGGTGTTCATCTTTTGTGGTTTCATTGTTTCTTATTTTTATCTGATTTTATGTTTACTGGTTGATAAGTTATTGTATTAATAAGATTAAATTTCTCCATTCCAGTAGAACACTGATTCACCCCCCCCCCTCTCAGTGTTCTTGGTTTCCAACACTGCTCTCCCTTCTTGAATCAATACTGCTCCTATTATTGTTCCACTTACATCACAATCCACTTGAAATACTTTATTGAAATCTAGTAAAGCTAACACAGTCACTTTCTGCTTTAATAGTTCAAAACTTTTGTTTTCTCTAGTGGTTCACTTGAATTTCTTCCGATCTCCCCTCATGGTCTCAGTCATAGGGTTACAAACTGAACTGAAATTTTTTGATGAACTTTCGGTAAAAACTGTCCAATCCATGAAATGATCTTACCTCTCCAATGATTTCTGGTGTCGGCCACTCAACAATTATTTTTACTTTCTCAAGGTCCATCTTCAAACCATCCTCAGATATCACAAATCCCAAATAGACTAACTCACCCTTCCTGAAAGTACACTTATTAATATTTATCAACAACTTTTCTTCTCTCAACCTCTACAAAACTTGTCTCAAATGCAACAAATGCTCCTCTTTTGTCTTATTGAAAATCATAATGTCATCCAAATACACAATAACAAACTTACCCAATAATTTCTTCAATACCTCATTCATCAGCCTCATGAAAGTACTTGGTGCATTAGTTAACCCAAAAGGCATCACCAACCATTCATATAGTCCTTCATTTGTCTTGAATGTTGTCTTCCTCTCATCTCCTTCAATGATCCTGATCTGGTGATATCCACTCTTCAAAACTATATTTGTAAAGTATTTGGCTCCACTCAAATAGTCCACTATGTCATCAATCCTAGGCAAAGGAAACTGGTATTTCACTGTGATCTTGTTTATTGCTCTGGAATCAGTACACAATCTCCACTCTCCATTCTTCTTAGGTGCTAATACTATTGATACTACACAAGGGCTCAGACTTCCCCTGATCAAACCTTTCTTCACCAGCTCCTGCACTTGTCTATTCAGTTCTTCATTCTTTGTTGATTCCATCCGGTGTGCAGCTTTGTTATGCAAACTAGATCTCAGAACCAAGTCCATGAAATGACTGATACTTCTCACAGGTGGCAATCCATCAAGTACATTATCTGAAATGATGTCTTCATATTCTATTAGCAAATATTTTATCTCTTCTGGTTGTTCCTCTTCATGCTCCAGATTCTCAATTTTCTTAGGAATTAAGGCAAAACACACATTCTTATGTCTCAATCCATCCAGGAATTTCCTTCCATCTACCAAATAGATTCTAGTATTCGTATAGACTTCATTATTCAAAGGTTCCTCCAAGGGAAACAAGGTTTGCTTCATCCCATTGGCCACAATAGTGTATGTATTCTTCCTCCCATCATGCATTACTTGTCTATCAAACTGCCAAGGTCTACCCAACAAAAGATGACAAATATCGATAGGCATAATATCACACAAGACTTCATCATGATAATTCCTAATTTTCAATTTCACCAAACATTTCTCACTTACTAACAATTTATGTTCACCCTAAATCCATCCTATCTGATAAGGCTTAGGATATTTCAATCTTTCCACATTCAACTTATTCACCATCTCTTCTGAAACAAGATTATCTGAACTACCACTATCAATAACAACTTTACAACACTTACCAAATACTTTACGTTTGGTCTTGAACAAATTCTTCCTTTGCAAGGGCTCTTCATCTCTCCTGGTATGACACAGAGCTCTCCTCATCATCAACAGTTCTCCATCTTCCAGTTTATTATTTGATCTGGTGAGGTTTTCTTCAACCACTCTTACTCTTCTGATATTATTTGTCTTCTTACACTCGAAAGAACGATTTCCTTCTCCTCCATACTTATAGAAAGTTCCTCTAAATGTTCTCTTGTCTGGTCTTCCAAAATTTTCATTTTGATAGCCATTCTCTCCTCCAGTAGAAATTTCTATCATCTTTCTGATATGAATTAGCTTCTTTGTTCACTTCCTTGTCCTTGTTATAATCTATATAGATTCCTCTACCTCTAGTATATCCTCTTCCTCCTTGAAATATTCCTCCGATAAACCTTCCACCTTTTCCTCTCTGCCTCTACTCATGTCTTTTGTTAAGCTTATCTTATTCCTTTAGGGCATACTGGTAAGCCTCTTCAACACTCTCTAATTTGATCAAACTAAGTTTATCTTATATAGAGACCCACAATCCATTCAAATATCTTGCAACTTGTTCAACTTCATCATCATGTCTAGATCAGATATTCAACTTGTAAAATGCTTCAGTGTATTCCTTCACACTAGATTCCTACTGTCTCAAATTTTGCAATTTCTAGAATAGATTCACTTGATAATCAGCTGGCATAAATTTTGACTTCAACTTAGCAATGATCCGATCCCATGTCTTAATCTTCTCTTTACCTCTTCTTTTTCTATCAACTTGCAAATGTTCCCACCAAAGAGATACATGACCTTTCAATCAGGTACAAGCATATTTCACCTTCCTTTCTTCTAAAGTGTTTTCAAAATCAAAATATTTCTCCATCTCCAAGATCCAATCCATCAATTCATCTGAATCCAACTTTCCATCATATTCTGGTAGAGTAAAATAAGGTTTAGTGCTCACCCTACTAAAAAATGTCAAAAACCTTTCCTCATCTAGATCAATCGCCGGTGGGTTTACTTATTATGCAGGGGCTTCTTCTCCTTCATCTTCACTTACATCTTTGATGTGTTGGCCTCTTCTCTAAGATGTCTCCATGGCTTCCAACCGGGTTGCTATCCCTCACAATATTTCCATCACAACAGGGTCTACATTCCCACATGCTCCACCATTCCTAGTTCCTCTTCACGTCATCAATTATGCCAGCCCTTTGCAGCTATAGGTTGGATCCACAATCTGCCACCCTACAAAAAAATCTCAAGACACATAACCACTGAAATGAAAACTCGCTCTGATACCACTTGAAGCAGTCACCGGTTAGGAGGGACCTCAAAGAGATCAATCCAAACTAGTCAGCAAGAGTAAACATAATGGAAACACAAAGATATAATGGAGACAATAACAACTAGGTTATAGAAACTAGCTCATAGGCCTACTAAAACATGCTCAAAGTACAGAATAGGTCACAACCGGGACCTTCAATCTTAAGATCTATCTCCTATGCTCAATCTATCTACTTAATTGTTCAATTGTTACATTCTAATACTCAATGGGTGAACTCACAATACTGGTTCCCACTTTTTGACCAACTTTGACACTTAGATGAACATTTTGCCAAAAACCTTCACTTTTCGACACCTATAACTTTTAAATCATTAAGAATTTGAAGATGATGTATACTAGTGATTTGTAACATCCTTTTTGTAGATTCTAAATATATTTTTTTCAAATTTTTTTGAATAAAATTTTTTTGATTTTTCCATCTCCCTCAAAAGTAGTTTTTTACAGGAAACAACATTTTTTAAGAGTGATGTGCATCCCGAAACGTATAAATTTTTTTCTATAAATGATAAAAACTTATCTCTTTTAAATTTTGGTTTGTAACATCAATACCCAGGGCATGCAGTTGGTTTGATAGTGATATGTTGAATATTTTTTATTTTATTAAGTTTTGAAGTTTGACTAATTATAATTTAGATATAGGTGTACATTTGAACACATAACTTGCTCTATATATATCAAAATTAATTTTTATTTTTTTTGTTAGAAAGAAGACATCGATACCTAGGGCATAGATATTTTTCAGAATTTTTTTGAATTAGTTTGTTATTTTTCCCAATGCATTGAACAAAGAAGTTCATGTTCAGTGAAAAACCTACATTCATAAAAAATAAAATAAAAATATATTAATAAACTTAAATATATTAAAAATTATACTATTTGGAAAGCTTATAATAAGGACTATATCCTCAACAAAACAAAACTTCTAATTGAATTCGTTTGACCCCTCAAAAGCTAATGTAAAATTGATTTTTTATCAGCATTTGATAGATGCAAAGGAGACTCCATTGCAAGTATGATTTAGAAGTAGAGAGGTTCTATCCAAGAAATTTTGATCTAAGAGCCTTTGATCTAACTCTCTTCAATTAATTACTTCAAATGGGACCTCTTAAAGCTTAAATAATTATATTTTCCAAAAAATGTATGATTTCAACAAAAATCAGGATGTACCAAAAAGTGGGAACCAGCTTTGTGAGTTCACCCCAATACAATGATTTATACGATGCAAGGGGATCTGGTCGTCCCAAAAAAGGGATCAAAACCTGAATAACAAGACCTAACGTGTAAAACCAACAAGGTCAGCCTCCGCCAAGAGATTCCTTCAAAAAATCTAAAGGATGAAGTGTAGATTGTGGGAAATGGTCGGCCACATGCCAAGTGTAGGATTTTGCCGAGATCAAGAGGCAATGGAAAGCACAAATAAGAGAGACAATAGAATGACAAGAACAAAACTGTATTCTCATCAATATGCAAAATGATCAACTGGATTCACTAATACAATGAATATAGGCCTACTTATATAGGCAAGGCCATATGGATGTATGAGCACACAAATATGACATGTGGCTCAATGAGAAACAAGGGTAGGTAAGAAATACTAGGGGTAGGTAGGAGAAATATTATAATATTCCACAAGAGGTGGATCACCCACTGAATGTGGAGTGTAATAGCAAAATAAGACCACAAAAGGTGGAATTTCTCCTACAAGCTCTATCCCTATGTGCACACTTCCCTAAGTGTCTCAAATCCAAACTACGAAGAGATGCATTATCCTAAGTTAACTTAAGTAAAGTGTAATAATATCCAAAATGAATATTTATTTACACCAACACCCCCCCTTAAGTGCAACTTAGGGGATTGAAGACTCAAGTCAACAATGCAAGATGGGTCCCGGCTACTAGGCCATGATAGGTACCCATGTACAAATGCAAATGTAATCTCCCATAAAGTGAGGAAAGAGAGAAAAACCCAACGGGAAAAAACCCTCCCCCAAAAGAGAGATGATGAATGAGAAGAACAAACAATGTCCCCCCCATAAGAGAGAAGAAGAGACCATGAAGCCCACCCTCAATGTCGAATCTCCTGCAAAGATGGTCCAATGATGATGACCAAAATACCTCCGCATAAGAAAGAAAGAGAGCCAATGTTGCACCAATAATGTCAAAGTGTGACAAAACCAGGTACCAAGTCGATGACGATGAATCACTCGCTGCAACAAAAAGAAGATCGGGCATGGAGACAACCTACTGTGAGCATCATCTGGATACTCAGAAATTGCAGAAATACTGGTACAATCCAAGTCTCACAGGAGCCATGCACAAATGTGTACAATCTAATTCTCAACTGGAGCCATGCACCAAGTCTCACAAGATATTCCTAATCTATGTATACAAGAGGATTACATCAAATATGTCAACAATGACAAGATACAAAGAGGTGTGGCACTTTATGATAGTGCGAGTACAACATTGCTCATGCAAGAGCATACAACATGATAGTACAAATCTGGAAACATGAAGATGATGCCACCAAGAAGCCCTGTAGAATATTGCAGAAAAAGAAGCCTCCGATTGGGATGTGGCCAAGAGATATAAAGGAGCAAATCAACCCCCCCTTGACTGTCGGTTGGAAGCACTGCAAGACAAGTGTGAAGTGACAAGAAAAAAAGTGTTCCCAATTTGACTTATTAAATGATGTTTGTGTTTTTAAAAGATTTTAAAAATCTAAATAAAAACAATTATTATGCCATGCAAAAAAACTTTACTAAAAAATAAAGAAAAAAGCGATAGCCATTTTTTTTGAAAAAAAATGAAATCAAAAAAAAACTTTAATAAAAATTTATTAAAGAAAAAAACTTTTATTAAAAAGTTTTTTTTTTTAATTATTAAAAACTTATTGAAAAAGTTTTATTTTTAAAAAAAACTTTTAAAAAAATAAAATTAAAAAAAATAAAATCAATTTACCCCCCCCATGCGGGGAGGGGCCCGCAGAGTACTACGAGGCCGTAGTGCCTGCGAACACCCGTAGGTACACTGCGGGGCTGCAGAGTCTGCGGTGACCCACAGGTACACTGCGGGGCCGCAGGTACTTTGCAGTTACCCACAGTGTCTGTGGGGCCACAGGTACCCTATAGTACCCGTCGAAAAACCCCCAAAAAAAATATTTTTTTCGCCCCTTTTTTTTCAAAAAAAAACTAAAACAATAAAAACAAACCCCCCCCTTAATATTTAATTTTTATTTTTATTTTTAATTTCTGAAAATTAAAAAAAAGGGAAAAAATTAAAAAAAATATTTTCAAACCTGTACCTGCGAGTCCGTACGGTGGACTAGGAGGGGAGATTTTTTCAACTCGGGGTAATGGAGGCCGATTTTGATGAATTGATAGTCAATCTTGGCGTTTTTGGGCCTTCTGAGTGCAATGGCGATGACGGATTTGACCAAAAATGCTCCAAAATTGCCGATCGTTGTTGGGACAAGTCATCACCCTCCACCTTCAAACGGCTCTAGATTTGGCCTTGGATGTCGGATTTGTACGAAATAAAAGGCGATTCTTACTTTCTCGAACATCCTCAATCCAATGATGACCTCAGATCTGACCCAACAAGGTCCAATAATAACCTACAATAGAGAGCTCCAAACCCCAAAATTCTCTCAATTGGCAAACCAATGGCACTCTAATGGCTCTGATACCATGTAGGATTTTGCCAAGATCAAGAGGCAATGGAAAGCACAAATAAGAGAGACAATAGAATGACAAGAACAAAACTGTATTCTCATCAATATGCAAAATGATCAATTGGATTCACCAATACAATGAATATAGGCCTGTTGATATAGGCAAGGCCATATGGATGTATGAGCACACAAATATGACATGTGGCTCAATGAGAAACAAGGGTAGGTAAGAAATACTAGGGGTAGGTAGGAGAAATAATATAATATTCCACAAGAGGTAGATCACCCACTAAATGTGGAGTGTAACAACAAAATGAGACCACAAAAGGTGGAATTTCTCCTACAAGCTCTATCCCTATGTGCACACTTCCCTAAGTGTCTCAAATCCAAACTACGAAGAGATGCATTATCCTAAGTTAACTTAAGTAAAGTGTAATAATATCCAAAATGAATATTTATTTACACCAACACCAAGGAACATCAGAATCAATGCTTAGAGCTCTACAAGCTACGAAAGGGGTTCCGGTAGATCACCAAAATAGGTCTAGGCAACTGGTAACAAGAAATTGTCAAAAGTTAATAGGAAACTATCATGGAAACTGATAGTGATAACTTGCCAAAAAATGATCCAAATGTGATGCAGTCTGGAAACAAGAAAGATAATCAAATATTCAAGTAGAATCCAACTCCATAGGATCTGGTGAGCCAAAACTAGGACACACAGAAAGAAATGTTGAAACTACAAACAGAAAGGAAAATATTTTTGGATGATGCAAGATTGCTTTGAACTGGGGATGCTCCTACATCAAATATACTCCTCGAAATCACCATGAAAGAAAAAAAAATCAAATCCATTTGCTCAACCTCTAAATTCTATGTAGCAGTGTGGAAAGAAAAAATCTAATGGATGTCAATTTTTGCAATAGGAGAAAATATATCACCTTAATCAACACCCTCAACCTAAGAGGAGCCTTTCATAAATAATCTTTCTTTATATTTCTCAATACGTCCATCTAAACCAAAAAAAAATTAAACACCTATTTACAACCAGTAAGAAAGTTAGTGTCAGGGAACAACTTTCTACACTAATCTTGAGAGGATGGTATTCCAAAAACTTTCTAGATCTTTAAAATAATAGAAACTTCACAAAAATAAACATCAATAACATTCATACCACAACATAGTGATTTATGTGGGAAAAATCCTTCAGAAGAAAAATACAATGCTCCAAAATTCATCCAATATATTATTCAAAAATTAAAAATAAAATACAAAATGCGTGCATAGTAATCTTCTCATATGACTATCACCAATCAGAGATTTGGATGTAACTCAATAGCTACAAGAGTCTTGTACCAAACCTCCATGTCTCATACACCTAATATATAGGAGATACAATACATGAAACTATCAAATAGTATGATAAAACCATGAGATAAAATCACTCAGAAGGTGGTACCCTATGATGTGTCAAAACACACACCAACATGTGTAGCTCCCTTTTACAACTCAGTTACATGTCCAACATGTTTTTATATTTCTTATTTCAAGAGACCCAACTTTCAGAGGCCATAACTTTTGAACCGAGTGTTCAATTGATGAACTGTTTGAAGCACCAAAAATATCTTTAAGAGTTATATCAAGATATAACCCACTTTTCTAGTTATAGCCACTTTAAACTATTTAAGAACCTCTGAGGCCTTCAAAATTGATTTCAAAAATTTTGTTCACAACATTCAAAAATAAAAACTTTAATATCTAAATCTAAACATGATCTTGCAATGAAAATTTACTAGTATGCTTAAATTTTTGGATCAATTCATGGTCAAAAGTAAGCTTACTATAAAGAGTAACCTTATGTAAATGCAAGGTTGAGACACCATTTTCCTAACACAACCAATAGATTTGTTTCTTTCAAGAAATGGTACAAGATCCTATGTATCATTATTTTTCAATGTTATCATTTATTCATCCATAGAAATTTCCCAAGAGTCTACATCATTTATATCTAATGCCTCTTCTATAGATCTAGGTTCATCTATGTTAGTCTTCAAAGTAAAAAGTACATATTTAATCATTAGGTGAATACCTGCCAGGTGGTTATGTATGCCTTGTAGACCTTTTAACAATATGATTTGGAGGTTCTTCCTCCTCTTCTAAATATTTAGAGCTATATGAGCTCTCATTGGCTTCTTTTTTATATAGGGGTATTACTTAAACTTTCTCAAGCATACAAGGAAGTTAATCACATCTTCGTATTTAGTTTGTTCTATCTATAGTGTAATAGAATGAGGGCTAGTTTCTCTAAAATTAAGACTTCTACTATATATTAGCTTTTGTACAAAAGGATCTCAAAGCGTCTTTCCTTTCACACCATAATTGTACCCAATTAAGATACATTTCATAGCCTTTTTCCCCAATTTTGTTTGATTCTCGTTCGGCACATGTGCATATGCCTAACAATAAGACTTCTACTATATATTAGCTTTTGTACAAAAGGATCTCAAAGCGTCTTTCCTTTCACACCATAATTGTACCCAATTAAGATACATTTCATAGCCTTTTTCCCCAATTTTGTTTGATTCTCGTTCGGCACATGTGCATATGCCTAACAATCAAAAATTCTAAGATGTCTCAATGAAGGATTATGACCAAACCATGCATCCATAGACATTTTATCAATAAGGGTTGATGTAAAAGAACTATTAATCAAGTACCAAGCAGTGGCAACAACTTCCACCCAAAAAATCTTTTATTCCAGCACCACTCGACATACTCCTAGCCTTCTCCAAAAGTGTCATATTCATTCTTTCTTCAACTCCATTATACTATGGAGAATATAGAGTTGGCTTCTATCTATTAATGCCACATATTACAAAATATATCAACATTGTTAGAGAAAAATTCACTACCAATATTAGTCCTCAAACGTTTTATTTTCTTTTACTTTACAACTCAACCATTGCTTAAAATTATTTAAATCAATTGGAATGTTCATATTTACTCTTTAAAAATATGTCATGTCCTTATACTATAATAACCAATAAATATTTAACATAATGTGTGGATTTTGTAATGGAAGGAACATCTACAAGACCAAATACATCGAAATAAATAAGATCTAATACACCACAAGATTTATGAAAACTAAGTAAAATTGAACATAATTTTGATCAAATCCATAATGCAATTCTCACAAAAAATCAAAACCAAGATTACAATAATTCAAACCTTCAACAAGTTTTTTTATTTTTTAAGGTCCTTTGACCCTTTTCTCCAATGTGGTCAAGTTTCTAGTGCCATAAATAGTCTTATATGTAGGTAAATTTGATTTACAAGAAATAGCACCCTTAAGACCCTAAAATCCAAAAATCCATGACCATTTGTTAAAGGTGAAACCCTTACCTTTTTCAACAAAGTATTCATGAATTTACTTTTTATAGAATTGCTATTATGGGTAAATGCACAAAGTTGGGTCCCAATCCCGAAGAAGTCTGCGGGTTGGGAAAAGAGCCCACTACAAACGGGTGCCTGATTTTTACAAATCGGGCACCCGATTCACTTCGGATGCCCGAGGCATTCAAAAATGGGACCACGTTTTTTGAAAATGTTCGCCTGTTTTTGTTCGAGTTCTTGAAGCTAAACGAGCACCCAATTTTTTACAAATTGGGTGACCGATTTGTAAAAAATGGGCACCCATTTTTTGAATGTATTTATTTATTTTTTTAAATCCTTTTTCCATCATTTTCACTGCTTCAAAACGGGTAAACGTTTCAAAGGAGTACGGGTACCCATTTTTTTCATCCCAGTTGACCCCCCTAGACCATTTTTTATCTCCTTCCAGGTACGTAGTTTTTTTTTTTATATTCTTTTTTATTTTTTTTAATTATTTTTCATAAAAAAGTGTTAATTTATTGTTATTTTTTAATTGTAGTGTTTTAAAGTTTTAAAAACGTTTTTTATTTTATTTAAATTCATGTTTAAAATATTTTTTACTTTTTAAATATTGCAAAAAACTTGAAAAGTAAAAAATAGTAAAAACTTAAAACCGTAGGAAAAAATAAAAAACAAAAACGTTGTGAGATTTTGCCAAGATCTAGAGGCAATGGAAAGCACAAATAAGAGAGAACAAAATCGATCATAGGAATAAATTGTATTCTATCAAGATGAAAAATGTGATCAACTGGATCACCAATCATTACATACAATGAATATGAGTCTACATATATAGACAAGGCGATATGGATGTGTGAGCACACAAACATGACATGTGGCTCAATAGGAAACATAGGTAGGTAGGAAATAGGTGTGGTAGGTAGGAGAAACAATAAAATATTCCACATGAGGTGGATCACCCACTGAAGGTGGAATTATCACTCCACAATAAGTGGATATGATAGAGTAGTAACAAGATCACACCATAAAAGGTGGAAATTCTCCTACACAAACTATCCCAATGTGGCACAAACACCCAAGTGTATCATACCCAAACTAATATGAAATACATTTCCTAAGTAAACTTAAGTAAGGTATAATAATATCCAAGATGAATAATTATTTACACCAACACCCCCCCTTAAGAGCAACTTAGGGGAATGCACTTAAGTCTACAATGCAACTAAGCAATGCAAGATGGGTCCCGGATACGAGGCCATGTTAGGTACCCTTGTACAAATGAAAATGCATGCAAAACAATGAAATGAAATCTCTCACAAAGTGGGGAAAGAGAGAAAACCCAATGGGAAAAAACCCTCCCCCAAAAGAGAGATAAAAACTATACAAGAGAACTCTCATAGAAGCATGTGAGGAAAAAAAACCCATGTGAGGAAAAATTCCCCCCCATATGAGAGAAGAAGAGAAGCTAGGAATCCCCCCCTCACTATAGAATTGGCACCAATGATAGAAGCTTGATGATGGGTAAGTGCACAAAGATGGTGGTCAAAAAGAGGGGTATAAGTGGACACTTTTTTTCTGAAATCAGGTGAACCTGAACTTGGAGGCAAAATTTGAAATTCATCCACTCAAGATATGAAGATAATCAAAGAACAAATATTGTAGTACTCTAAATCTAGTTTCCAAACTACTAAACATTTTCAAAATTGGATAAGATTAAGGGGGTCAAATCCTTCGCGCACAAAAACCTGACCCTGATTTTTTCTGAAAAACATAACATAGTGTCTGATGTGCGCATCAAAAAAGTCATAGTTAGGTTTAGTATTTTGACAAATCCTTTGGCAAAAAGATAGTTAAGAGTGAGCACTAGAAGATGTGTATGTTTTTGTAATTTTTTGTTGACTATTTTTTTTTTACGATTTTTCCAATCGAGCACATTCTGAAAATTAGGTACCTGTTTGTGCGCGAAGCATAAGTTGCACTAAACAAATCAAAAATACAAAAAAAAAAATTAAATTGTAAATAATTAAGTGCACGACAATAATATATAAAGTTTTTTAAATTTGAATAAGTATATCAAAAGTTATTCAAAAAATGGTGCACCTATGTCTGTGAGAACTATGGAGACACTAGTAAAAGAAATTCAATAATAATATGTTATTGTTGTTCAAATTGAAAATAAATTATATGGTTAGAAAGATCAGAAGATGGGTGAAAATATGGTGGCAATTTTAGAAATACCCACTTTATGAAGTGTAAAGCTGATGATGACAAAGTCGATAAACCAAGTTGATAAAATAAAAAACGTCAAAAATGAGAGAAATTGAGGGAAATAAAACTTCTAATCCATAGCTTTGTCATCCAGACCTATTTCCAAGCCTAAACAGTCAAAAGCGTGTACGGGGTACTTATGGTTTAAAAAGCACGTACGGGGTACTTATAGTGTAAGCAGTGCGTATGTGCTTGTTTCCCTATAAACAGCGTGTACGCGCTATTGTATAATATGATATTCTATGTATAATATGTGTATATACATATAATATATGTAATATATAATATGTGTATAATATGACATTGTATATATAATATGTTTATATACATATAATATATGTATATATAATATATTAAACATATATATACACATGTAAGTGTATTGTCTCTCCCTCTCAAATGCATACAAGGTCTCTCTCTCTCTCTCTCTCTCTCTCTCTCTCTCCCTTCCTCTATACCCCATCCCTCTTTCTCTTCTTCTCTCCCTCCATACCCCACTGCAATTGTGTCTGCACTTCTATAGAAGTAAGTAGATTTATTTCTTGTCTGCAACTTCCTCTTTGATTTTTATCATGTATCCTCTCCTAAAAAAATTGACTGATGGATTTTTGTGTGTATATTGAATTGGAGGAATAGGGTTTGAAATTGAACCACGGGTGTATTACCATGACAAACAAGGAAACCTGTAGCAATATTCTTCTCGAATGTGTTTTTAATGAGCAGAGAAGATGTGGAAAATAGTGTCAACAAAGCAACATGATGAGTCAGAGTACCTGCAATATGTTTTTCAGAAGAAAACAACAGGTAGGAAGAGAAAGAGGGAGAGTAACACAGATGATGTCATGTAGAATGATAGTGGTGGGTATGCGAGAGTTCTCATGTTGTTACACAATGCCTGTCACCTAAAGAAATTAAAGTTTGTTGTATGCATGGCAGTGGTAGTATATGATGATCATCACTTGTCAAATAGCTTGGAACGATACATACCCATGAAAGAAATCAAGTGTGTAATTCATATAGTCACAATCAAGATCAGTCTTATAACCTTGCAAATTTAATAGCATCATATGTTTTAGAACTTAGGAAGTACTCTTAGGGTTAGGTCAAGCTCTTACACTTGCTTTTTAGTGAAGCCTCATTGGTTGTTCGCTTGGAGTCTCATTGTATGATGTTCTATTCATAACTTTAAATTTAATATATCATTTT